>NC_135809.1:137482568-137570068 GCF_964213995.1 Mustelus asterias | reverse complement strand
AGTAGGCAAATTATTAAACCTACATCTCTGGTTGAACTTTCGACATTGGTGATGAGTTCATCACTCCATCGACAAACTAAAAGTGACTTCAGGCTCGATTTCTTGCTGAGACGAATTGAAACAGAGGCGAAACATTCCGAGTGGAATAAAAGCTTGGTCTACGTTATGGGATGTAAAAAAACATGGTAAAAAATTTAAATAAAATAAATTGAAGGGAACTGGAGCGGAGGCCGCTCCTGTGGCCTTGCTAGTGAACCCCTGAATGAATCAAATAAGCAGAAACAAAGTCAATGAGGTAAATTTTCCAGTCCCACCCACCGGGGGAATCCTCCCTGGCAGGGCAGGAAGTTGATGGCCCATTTAAAGATATCAGGGGGGAAACTTCCGGTCTCAGGACGCAAAATCCCACCACTTCAGGTCAGCCATTCTGGCAGCATGTGTGAAGAGAGGAATTGAATGAAGGATTTTCCGGCTCCCCCCCCTATCCACCGCGGTTTGTTCTCTGGCAGCGGAGGTGGATTGACATTGGCTGCTGGTGAGATCTTCCAGTCCTGCTGAGGTTTATAACATTTTGTCAGGCTCTTCCTCCCCGCCGTTGGGGAACCTGCAATAGGGGAGTGGGGTCGCCTTCGAGGGGACCGGAAAATCCTGCCGATGGAAAGGGCCAGTAGATCCCTCCCAGAGTTAATATTTCAAGTCCAATATGAGTCTTCTTACCGGCCCTGAAGAGTCACATTGGACTCAAATATTAACTCAAGGGCAGGAATCGTATCAGCGTTCATGCCAGCGGGCTTTTCTGGTCCTGCTGCAGTGAACAGAGATTTGACTGGCTGCCAAAATTCTCCAACCTTGTTGCAGTGGGAGCGTGGTGGTGACTGGCAGATGCTGCCCCATTGGCTAAGCTTTCCCAGCATTTTCTGGGGTTTTTTTCAGATCTCCAGTCGCAGCTTTGCTTTTATATAACGTTTCAGGTCGATGATCTTTCTCAATGGAACTGATGAAAGGCCAGCAGCTGAAACGTTGGCCGGAACTTTCAGCCGTTCATGCCGGCGGGGTCTTCCTGTACCGTTGAAGGAGATCTCCCTGCGGCGGGTTCCCCAGTGGCGAGGGGTGCGTTCCATGGGAAATCCCATTGACAATGGCGGGACCAGGAGGTCCCACTGCTGGCCAATGGCAGGCCACCTCCAATGTGGCAAAACACATGGTGGGTTGGGTGGAGAATCCTGTCCATTAGCTCCATTTCTCTCTGCACGGATCCTGCCCTGGATTGTATTCCAGGTATTCTCTGTTTGTATCTCAGATTCCCAACGCTTGCAGTATTTTGATTTTGAACTGAGAAAGTTGCAGCGTTTGGATGGGGTAATAGGGCAAGGTGTTGAAGCTCCACAGTGTGGAAATAGTTGCTGAGTTGCTATGAAATGTCTTTGTACAGTGTTTAATGGGGCATGAACTCTTTTTAAAAGGACAGAGAAGGAAGGTGAATTTGAATACATAGATTTGCTAATATTTGCTCAGTGGGCATAAAAGTACAGACTGGTAAGTAATTTATAGCTTGGTAAGATGGTGAGACAAGGATATTTGTATTTAATTGCAGAATATTGAGTGAAATGTTCCTGTGTGATTCTGTACATTGTGAAATGACAAGTCTGGAAATGGAAGTAACCTTATGATATGGGTTGATACTTTGCAGAAGACAAAACAAAATTATAAAATGTTCATTTCTAATTGAGAGGATATGAGAAGCATTATTCAAAAAACAAAGAACAGTACAGCACAGGAACAGGCCCTTCGGCCCTCCAAGCCTGCACTGACCATGTTGCCCTATCTGGACCAACCGCTTATATCCCTCTATTTTCCGTTTGTTCATATGCCGATCAAGTTAAGTCTTAAATGTTGCTAATGTATCTGCCTCAACCACCTCACTTGGCAGCGCATTCCAGGCCCCACCACCCTCTGTGTAATAAACATCCCCCGCACATCTCCACTGAACCTTTCCCCCCTTATCTTGAACTTGTGCCCCCTTGTAATTGTCATTTCTGCCCTGGGAAAAAGCTTCCAACTGTTCACCCTGTCTATTCCCCTCATAATGTTATAAAATTATTTTGTAAATTTTGAATAACTTTGTAAAATTATTCTTCAGAGACCTGCCTGAACTTGTCATTATACGGGATGGCACAGTGGCACAGTGATTAGCACTGCTATCTCACAGCACCAGGGACCCGGGTTCAAATCTGGCCTCAGGTCACTGTCTGTGTGGCCATGCACTTTCTCCCTGTGTCAGTGTGGACTTCCTCTGGGTGCTCCGATTTCCTCCCACAGTCCAAAGATAGAACATAGAACAGTACAGCACAGAACAGGCCCTTCGGCCCACGATGTTGTGCCGAGCTTTATCTGAAACCAAGATCAAGCTATCCCACTCCCTATCATCCTGGTGTGCTCCATGTGCCTATCCAATAACCGCTTAAATGTTCCTAAAGTGTCTGACTCCACTATCACTGCAGGCAGTCCATTCCACACCCATCCCATCCCTAAGGACCTTTTCCATCACTTTACCAACGACCGAAGTGAGACTAACCAGTCTATAATTACCAGGGTCATTTCTATTCCCTGTCTTAAACAGAGGAACAACATTCGCCACTCTCCAGTCCTCTGGCAGCATCCCTGTGGACAGTGAGGACCCAAAGATCAAAGCCAAAGGCTCTGCAATCTCATCCCTTGCCTCCCAAAGAATTCTAGGATATATTTCATCAGGCCCAGGGGACTTATCGACCTTCAGTTTATTCAAAACTGCCAGTACATCCTCCCTCCGAACAATTATTTCCTCCAGCCTATTAGCCTGTAACACCTTCTCTTCCTCAAAAACATGGCCCCTCTCCTTGGTGAACACTGAAGAAAAGTATTCATTCATCACCTCGCCTATCTCTACTGACTCCATACACAAGTTCCCACTACTGTTGTTGACCGGCCCTAACCTCACCCTGGTCATTCTTTTATTCCTCACATAAGAGTAAAAAACCTTGGGGTTTTCCTTGATCCGACCCGCCAAGGACTTCTCATGTCCCCTCCTAGCTCTTCTAAGCTCCTTTTTCAGCTCATTCCTTGCTAACTTGTAACCCTCAATCGAGCCATCTGAACCTTGTTTCCTCATCCCTACATAAGCTTCCCTCTTCCTTTTCACAAGACATTCCACCTCTTTCGTGAACCATGTGTGGGTTAGGGGAATTGGCCATGCTAAATTGCCCCAAGTGTCAGGGAGATTAGCTGGGTAAATGTGTGGAGATACAGGAATAGGGCCTGGGTAGGATTGTGGTCGGTGCAGACTCGATGGACCGAATGGCCTCTTTCTGTACTGTAGAGATTCTATGATTCCATATACATGGAACTTTGCCTTTCTGACTCTATTTTCCTCTCTCTTAATCCAATCTTCTTTTCCCATCTTGTTATTTTGATTTCTGTACCTGACTGGTGTTGAATTTATCCATCCTTAATTCACTTTCCTTCTGTATCTCCATCTGCTAATTTCATTGGTTAAAGAAATATGATGATTGAGTTGAATTAGGCAAAGTGGTCAAAGCAGGTGGATAATACAACGGAGAACCAGGCTGAACATCGAGAGGAATTGAAAAAGCAAATGAGAGAAGTAAAGGGGAAGTATGAAAGAAGTCAGCAGCTGACGTAAAAAGAAATCTAGAATCTTCCAAAGATGTATAAAGAGTAAAAGGGCGGTAAGAAGAGACATTGGGCTGACTGGGGGCTGATACAGGGGATTTACACGTGGAAGTGGAGGCATGGTTAAAATATTACTTAGCACCTGTCTTTACCAAGGAGGAAGGTGCTGCCCAGACACAAACTTCCAAAGAAAGCAGTGAAAATATTCACAACCCTCCAAACAGGATTCTGGGAGAAGTCAATTCAGTCACCTCGACTGTCCTGTGGGTAGCCGAAGAACTGGTGTCAAGGAGCGGTTAAAGCCTAGACTTTACATTAGTGTTTCCCTCCCTCCCTCCCTCCTCGAACCAAAAAGAAGGCACTGTGAGGAGAACAAGCAAAGTAAAAGCAAGGTAAGATTCTTATTCTTATTCTTTTCCAGGAGGCCCAGCTGAGAGAAGCAGCCCACGAGACCTGAATCGACACCCCATTTTCACAGCACTGAGGAAACCTTCAGGATTATTCCCTGCTGAGATCAGACTTTCAAATGAGAGAGAGGCTCCTAATTGGTTCTTTATAAATCAGTTGGCCCGAGTCCTTAACCCATTCATTCCCAGGTTCTCAGGAGTAGAATCTGAGCTACATTTTGTAAGGTCTGATTTTTATTTTTCACACTGACAAGAGGGTAGCAAGCTAGACTTAATATTTATACGAACCTGTACGATTCAGGAGACACACTAATTTTAGGGGCTTATTTGTGAGCGCAGCGGCAGTAATTTTTAATTACCAAACTCGTATTTGGTTTTTAATCAAATGACCAATAGAGGGAGAGAGATGTCAATTGGCGGGGTTGTGTGCTACTCCTGCGAGATGTCCTCATGGACACTTCAAATGTCCCTGAGGACTACATCTGTGGGAAGTGCATCCAGTTGTAGATGCTCACCGAATGCATGGATCGGTTAGAGCAGCAGCTGGAAGCACTGAGGAGCACACAATTAGCTGAAATTGTTATAGATAATAGCTACAGAGATGTGGTCACACCCCAAGTGCAGGAAGATAGATGGGTGACCGCCTGACGGGGTAGGCAGACATGGCAGGGGTCCCCTATGGCTGTCCCCCCTATCTGACAGGTATGCTGTTTTGGATATTGATCAGGAGGAAGGTCCATCAGGGGACAGAAATAGCAGTGGCCAGAGTGAAGGCACCACCGCTAGCCCTGCTGCACAGAGAGGGGGTACAAAGCACAGCAAAGCAATAGTGGTCGGGGATTCAATAGTCAGGGGCACAGATAGGCGCTTCTGTGGCTGTGAAAGGGACTCCAGGATGGTAGTTTGTCGCCCTGGTGCCAGGGTCCTGGATATCTCTGAGTGGGTGCAAAGCATCCTACAATGGGAGGGAAGTCAGATAGATGTCATTGTCCACATCGGCACGAATGACATAGGTAGAAAGAGTAGCAGGGTCCTGCAATGGCAATTTAGGGAGTTAGGTAGAAGATTAAAAAGCAGGACCTCTAGGATAGTAATCTCAGGTTTACTCCCCATGTCCCGTGCGAGTGAGGCTAGGAACAGGGAGATAGTGCAGTGGAACACATGGCGAAAGAACTGGTATAGGAGGGAGGGCTTCAGATTTGTGGATCATTGGGATGTCTTCCAGGGAAGTTGGAGTCTGTACAAGAAGGACATGTTACACTGAACTGGAGGAGCACCAATAACCTGGCTGGTTCTGCTGGGTTTGAACTAGTGTGGCGGGGGGGTGGGAATCAGAACAGTAAGTCAGCAAATGTAGAGACTGGATTTGAGCATGGGACCAAGGCCCATGCTCAAAGGGCTTAGCTTAGCGGAAGAGCAGACTGGGGGAAGTTGAACCCAGTGGGTCTGGAGTGCACCTGCCTCAATGCAAGGAGTATAACAGGTCAGACAGATGAACTCAGAGCCTCGATTCTTGCGCGGAATTGGGATGTGGTTGTGGTAATGGAGACTTGGTTAAAAGAGGGACAGGACAGGCAGCTAAATATTCCGGGATATAGGTGTTTTAGGTGCGACAGAGGGGAAAGTGAAAGAGGTGGGGGAGTTGTAATACTGGTTAGGGAACATATTACAGCTGTACAGAAGGAGAACACCTCGGAAGAATCATGTAACCGAGACACTGTGGGTAGAACTCAGAAACAGGAACGGGGCAGTCACTATGATGGGGGTGTACTACAGGCCTCCTAACAGCCCATGGGAAGTTGAAGAATGGATATGTAAGCAGATTCTGGACAGGTGTAGAAATAATAGGGTTATTGTAGTCGGAGACTTTAATTTTCCTCATATTGACTGGAAATCCCTGAGGGCCTGAATTCTCCCAAACAAATTCGAAGTGTTGAATTAGTGGGAAAATTGGATCAATTCACGATTGTTTATTAGAACATAGAGAACATAGAAAAGCTACAGCATAAACAGGCCCTTCGGCCCACAAGTTGCGCCGAACAATTTCCTTACCTTCGAGGCTCATCTATAACCCTCTATCTTTCTAACCTCCATGAACCAATCCAAAAGTCTCTTAAAAGACTATTCAGTGGGTGTTCAGACTCGAATCTCCCACACTCTGTGCAATGCAGAGGTCACAATCGTGAATATCATTAAAAGTTCAGGGGATGGGACCTATTCAATCTGGAGAGGTTGAAACTTGCGGGCCCCTGAACACGCGCAATGACCTTGATCGCTGGCCAGCCCGGGACCCCACAATGCTGACCCCAACCCCCCCACAGCCCGATCATGGCCCCCCCCGACCATTCCCGGGCCAGCCTTGACCCACCCTGTTCTCCAGCCCCCTCCCCAAACATATCCCCCCACCCATCCCCCAGCAGTGCCGATTGCCCCACCCAACAGTACAGGCACCCCCCTCAGACCCTCCACTCCCAGCTCACCTCTTCCCCCCCCCCACCTGTCCTGATCTCCAGCACCCCCCGCCCGTAGTGCTGAACCCACCCCATCGGTTGACCCCCTCTCGTGGACTGACCCACCCCGGCAGTGCCGATCCCTGACCCCCCACTCCCACCCACCTGACGAAGGGACAGCCTGTTCCGAAAGCTAGTGGCTTTTGCTACCAAATAAACCTGTTGGACTTTAACCTGGTGTTGTTGACTTCTTACTGTGTTTACCCCAGTCCAACGCCAGCATCTCCACATCATGACTAGAGGTGTTCCGCAGGGATCAGTGCTGGGACCTCTGCTGTTTGTAATATATATAAATGACTTGGAAGAAAATGTAGCTGGTCTGATTAGCAAGTTTGCGGATTAAACTAAGATTGGTGGAGTTGCGGATAGTGATGAAGATTGTCAGAGAATACAGCAGGATATAGACAGGCTGGAAAATTGGGCAGAGAAAAGACAGATGGAATTTAATCCGGACAAATATGAGGTGATGCATTTTGGTAGATCCAATTCAGGTGGGAAGCTATAAAATAAATGGCAGAACCATCAGGAGCAGAGACACATAGAGAGATCTGGGAGTACAGACCCACAGATCGTTAAAAGTGGCAGCACAGGTGGAAAAGGTGGTGAAGAAAGCATACGGCACGCTTGCCTTCATCGGCCGGGGCATCGAGTATAAAAGTTGGCAAATTATGTTACAGTTATATAAAATGTTGGTTAGGCCACATTTGGAATACTGTGTCCAATTCTGGTCACCACACTACCAGAAGGACCTGTAGGCTTTGGAGAGAGTACAGAAAAGGTTTACCAGCATGTTGCCTGGTATGGACAGTATTAGCTACAAGGAGAGATTGAATAAACTGGGATTGTTCTCCCTGGAAAGGTGGAGGCTGAGGGACGAGCTGATAGAAGTTTATAAAGTTATGAGGAGTATAGATAAGGTGAACAGTTGGGAGATTTTTCTCAGGTCAGAAATGACAATTATAAAGGAGCACAAGTTCAAGGTAAGGGGGGAAAGATTCAGTGGAGACGCGCAGGGGAAGTTTTTTACACAGAGGGTGGTGGGACGAGTAATGCACTGCCAAGTGAGGTGGTTGAGGCAAATACATTAGCGACATTTAAGACTTATCTGGATAGACACATGAACATGCGGGGAATAGAGGGATAAAGGAGGTTGGTCTAGATAGGACAACGTGATTGGTATAGACTGGGTGGGCCGAAGGGCCTGTTCCTGTGCTGTGCTGTTCTTTGTTCTTTGTTCTAATCCGAACCCTCACCAAACTCTCAATAACTCCAAACACTCAGTCTGCAGTTACTCCTACCCCTTTGACCCTGCCCTTGGAGGAGAAAATTGTAAAAACCGATTGGTCGCCTGACCCTATGGCATTTGCGCCAACCTAAAAATCACACTGGCAATGTAATATTCCGGTCAATCGCACTTTCAATCTTCCGGATGAGCTCCCTAACTGTGGGAGTGCAGCCTATCCGTGATTGCGCCTGCCAACAAAACAAGTGCGCAATGACATCAGATTGCATGCCCGATATCACGCACCTCCAGGTCAGGCATGTGCCTATCCAGGCAGCGTAACGCCAGTCAGGTACAGGTCCATGCCTGGGTCCCTTTAACTAGAAATCCTTGACATATTCTTCCCACTTTCTCTGTTTGGGGATCCCGAAAACTGGATGTGAATATTGTAGCTCAGTTCAAGAGTTGGAGATTTCAGTGAGCTCTCAGTCCACTCATGGTCCTGTCAATTTTCATTTTCCAAGGTGGCCTTCACGACACACGACAGCGCAGAGTCGCTGAGCAGAAACTGATAGCCAAGTTCCGCACACATGAGGACGGCCTAAACCGGGATGTTGGGTTTATGTCACATTATCAGTAACCCCCACAGCTTGCCTCCTGATCTTGCAGAATCTCACTGGCTGTTCTGTCTGGAGACAATACACATCTCTTTAACCTGTGTTTAATGCTCCCTCCACCCACATTGTCTGTACATTTAAGACCTGGCTGGCTGTAGGATTCACATTCTAATTAGTATTCTGTAACTTGATTTCTCTGTGCACTGTTTCAGAGCAGATATCCACTCCATCTGACGAAGGAGCAGCGCTCCGAAAGCTTATGGTATTTGCTACCAAATAAACCTGTTGGACTTTAACCTGGTGTTGTGAGACTTCTTACTGTGTTCACCCCAGTCCAACGCCGGCATCTCCACATCATGCCTGTCAATTTTGACAGGGATGAGATTGAAAACTCTGCCGCCTCAACTCCCAGTTTTGCCCCCCCAATGCTCCCTGCTTACTATCCTTTTGAGTGCGGTAATGGATAGTCCATTTGTTATATACATGTGGTATTGGCACAGGGCAGTACATCACAATATTTATGATATGTAAGTCTCTAAATGTACCAGAAATTATGAAGCACCAGCACTCAGTAACAGGATCACCTGCAATCTCAATAAAACTTCCAGTTCTTCTTTAATTGTCTAGTTCAGATCCCATTGATTATTTACACAACATAAGTTGTTTTACAATTTTGATAAGAAGGTGTCAGTTTGATTTATAAAGGTTTAACGCATTTTCCAAACCTCTGCGTGGCTGTTTTATCTGCTTCTCTGCATGGCTGCCAGTGTTTTATGTAAAATCAATCTTTCCAGCTTGAAGTTGCTTTTTTAATCTCCTTTTCCCAAAATGAAGCTTGTTAGCCAGCTCGCTGACTCAGTCAACACCAGCGAGGAAGGGTGAAGAAGTCGGGGCAGACTGCTTACCCAATTACAAAGCAACAAATAAAGAATCAGTAGAAAACGAGAATGAAACCATCAAGTGAGCAGTATGCGAGCAGATAGTAATAACCCAGCAAGCTGATGTGTAAGCAAGAAATGCCACAACTAAACAGACGCTGCCTGCGATTGAAGCAGGACTCTGTGAAGCTCTCATCTTCACTTTGGCAGCTAGTTTATCTTGTTGGCCAAAATAGTTCTCAAGCATGAAAATAAACTTAGAGAATTATAAAATACAATTATTCGATCCATCATTCCTCCTTTTGGCATGCTGCCATCAATAACATCTTACTTTCATGCTTTCAGAAGCTGTCATTTTTAAAAAAAATACTGCAGTTTAATTTTACATCAGATTTTTGTTATTGAATCTTTTAAGTAAAAATGCCAACTCATGAAAATATGAATTATTAAAGGAATCGTTTTACATGGTGGAAGGGAATTTGTAACTTACAAATGCTCTTGATTCTGCTGGAATGTTCTTATTGCTTTTGTTCTTTTGCTCTGTACCAATGTAACATTTGCAATATTATATTCTAAGCTGTTGTCTTCTTGGTACCAATTACAAATGACCACTACAGCAAATACCAGAGCCCATTATATGTCACATCATTGACAATTAGACTTTTAAATAGAGATTCAAACTGTAGCTGAAAGAATAAATGGCAACATTTCAGGTTTTAAAACTTTTACTGTAACATATTAATAAAAACGCCATTGACTAAACATTGTGTTCTCTTTGTCAGCATTGTGTTTTCTTTGTCATTGGAAGAGCTTATCTCACATAATAAGCAAGGCATTATTAACACATAAAGCTTTCCGGAACATATATTCACAGAGTTAGATCCAAGCATTTTACATCCCAATTCAATGATCAGAGAATGTGGCTTCAAGCTGGGAACTGTCTTGTATTGTTGTATTGTCTGTAACTACCTGCAAAGAGCTATGAACTACTTAGCTGGGAACGAATATGTTATAACTAAGTGTTCCAGGGGGTCACATTCAACAGTTGCACCAGCGACTGATGTACTGTGTACATCAACAGTTCAATCTGGTTCTTCTTTTGAACCAGACAGCACAGCAAAATTAAACTTAGAGGGGTGAATTTTCCCGTCCAGCTTGTCACGGGAATCGTAGCGGGCGGGGGAGCGACCATGAAAAGGTCCGTTGACCTTGGGTGGGATTTTCCAGTTTCAGGGCAAGCACGGCTGGAAAATCCCACCCAAAGAGTTTCTGATATTTGTAAATATAAAGTGTGATTATTAACAACATCTGGGAACCAAAATACAACAAGAACACAAAACAAATCCCAGAAAGGTAGATGACTGAAAGGTGTGTTACAATCTTAACTAGTCTTGTTGATAAAACCCTTATTCTGGTTGGATAATTTTAGTGTATTGTTGACAATTGTTGAAGTTTTGATTGGCCATTCGGTCTATTCCTGCTCCTATTTCCTCTGTCTGTCTCCCATGTTTTCCCATGTATTTATGGGCAGATAAACACAGTGAAGATTACTTTATATTTATATAAAGCAAAATCTACCTGCTGCTCTTTATCATAGTAGTTTAATTTTTCCAGTCTTCTCTTAATGCTATGAACCTCCCTGATCCTTTTCAATTAATGACATTGCTTAGTGACATTGAGGTTCATTATAATACTCCAGGCAAATGTCATTTATGAATAACCTTAAGAAAAATAGACCCAGAGCAGATTACTCCCCACCCCTCACGCCCTGGGGAATTCCACTCAGTAAGAAGTCTCACAACACCAGGTTAAAGTCCAGCAGGTTTATTTGGTAGCAAAAACCACTAGCTTTCGGAGCGCTGCCCCTTCATCAGGTGAGTGGGATTTCAGTTCACAAACAGGGCATATAAAGACACAAACTCAATTTACAAAATAATGGTTGGAATGCGAGTCTTTACAGGTAATCACGTCTGAAAGGTACAGACAATGTGAGTGGAGAGAGGGTTAAGCACAGGGTAAAGAGATGTGTATTGTCTCCAGCCAGGACAGTTAGTAAGATTTTGCAAGCCCAGGCAAGTTGTTGGGGTTACAGATAGTGTGACATGAACCCAAGATCCCGGTTGAGGCTGTCCTCATGTGTGCAGAACTTGGCTATCAGTCTCTGCTCAGCGACTCTGCGCTGTCGTGTGTCGTGAAGGTCGCCTTGAAGAACACTTACCCGAAGATCAGAGGCTGAATTTCCGTGACCGCTGAAGTGTTCCCCAACGGGAAGAGAACACTCTTGCCTGGTGATTGTCGAGCGGTGTTCTTTCATCCGTTGTTGTAGTGTCTGCATGGTCTCCCCGCGCCTTGGGACATCCTTTCCTGCAGTGTATCAGGTAGACAACGTTGGCTGAGTTGCAAGTGTATGTACCGTGTACCTGGTGGATGGTGTTCTCACGTGAGATGATGGCATCCATGTCGATGATCCGGCACATCTTGCAGAGGTTGCTGTGGCAGGGTTGTGTGGTGTCGTGGTCTCTGTTCTCCTGAAGGCTGGGTAGTTTGCTGCGGACAATAGTCTGTTTGAGGTTGTGCGGTTGTTTGAAGGCAAGAAGTGTGGGTGTGGGGATGGCCTTGGAGAGATGTTCGTCTTCATCAATGACATGTTGAAGTCTCCGGAGAATTTGTCATAGCTTCTCTGCTCCGGGGAAGTACTGGACGATGAAGAGTACTCTGTCCACCGTGTCCCGTGTTTGTCTTTGCCGTGTTTATGTTTGCCGTGTTTGTCGGTACACTTCTTTGCAGTAATCCATTCTGTTCAGTATGACGATGGCCCCTCCTTTGCTGGTTTGATGACAATGTTACGGTTGGTCCTAAGAGCGGGGATGGAACGCCATCCACGGCTCTCAAGACCAACCGTAACATTGTCATCAAACCAGCAGACAAAGGAGGGGCCATCGTAATACTGAACAGAACAGATTACTGCAAAGATGTGTACCTACAACTGAACAATGAGGAACACTACAGACAGTTACCCGCAGATCCGACCAAAGAACACACCCGTCAACTCAACAGGCTGATCAAGACATTTGATCCGGACCTTCGGAGCACCGTCCGTGCTCTCATCCCACGTACTCCCCGCGTTGGAGATCTCTACTGCCTCCCGAAGATACACAAGGCAAACACACTCGGCCGTCCCATCGTATCGGGCAATGGAACCCTGTGCGAGAACCTCTCCGGCTACGTCGAGGGCATCCTGAAACCCATTGTACAAAGAACCCCCAGCTTTTGTCGCGACACTACGGACTTCCTACAGAAACTCACCACACATGGAGCAGTTGAACCAGGAGCACTCCTCGTCACAATGGATGTCTTGGCACTCTACACCAGCATCCCCCACGATGATCGCATTGCTGCAACTGCCTCAGTGCTCAGCGCCAACAACTGCCAATCTCTAGATGCAATTTTACAACTCATCCGCTTCATCCTGGACCACAATGTCTTCACCTTCAACAACCAGTTCTTCATCCAGACACACGGAACAGCCATGGGGACCAAATTCACACCTCAATACACCAACATCTTCATGCACAAGTTCGAACAAGACCTCTTCACCGCACGGGACCTTCAACCGATGCTATACACTAGATACATCGATGACATTTCCTTCATTTGGACTCATGGTGAACAATCACCGAAACAACTATATGATGACATCAACAAGTTCCATCCCACCATTAGACTCACCATGGACTACTCTCTGGAATCGGTTGCATTCTTGGACACATGCATCTCCATCAAGGATGGTCACCTCAGCACTTCACTGTACCGCAAGCCCACAAATAATCTCAAGATGCTCCACTTCTCCAGCTTCCATTCCATCTGTTAAAGAAGCCATCCCCTACGGACAAGCCCTCCGTATACACAGGATCTGCTCGGATGAGGAGGATCGCAACAGACACCTCCAGATGCTGAAAGATGCCCTCATAAGAACAGGATATGGCGCTCGACTCATCGATCAACAGTTCCGACGCACCACAGCGAAAAACCGCACCGACCTCTTCAGAAGACAAACACAGGACACGGCGGACAGAGTACCATTCATCGTCCAGTACTTCCCCGGCGCAGAGAAGCTACAACATGTTCTCTGGAGCCTTCAACGTGTCATTGATGAAGACGAACATCTCGCCAAGGCCATCCCCACACCCCCACTTCTTGCCTTCAAACAACCGCACAACCTCAAACAGACTATTGTCCGCAGCAAACTACCCAGTCTTCAGGAGAACAGTGACCACGACACCACACAACCCTGCCACAGCAACCTCTGCATGACGTGCCGGATCATCGACACAGATGCCATCATCTCACGTGAGAACACCATCCACCAGGTACATGGTACATACTCTTGCAACTCGGCCAACGTTGTCTACCTGATACGCTGCAGGAAAGGATGTCCCGAGGCATGGTACATTGGGGAAACCATGCAGATGCTACGACAAAGGATGAATGAACACTGCTCAACAATCACCAGGCAGGAGTGTTCTCTTCCTGTTGGGGAGCACTTCAGCAGTCACAGGCATTCAGCCTCTGATCTTCGGGTAAGCGCTCTCCAAGGCGGCCTTCACAACGCATGACAATGCAGAGTCGCTGAGCAGAAACTGATAGCCAAGTTCCGCACACATGAGGACGGCCTCAACCAGGATCTTGGGTTCATATCACACTATCTGTAACCCCCACGACTTGCCTGGGGTTGCAAAATCTTACTAACTGTCCTGGCTGGAGACGATACACATCTCTTTAACCTGTGCTTAACCCTCTCTCCGCTCACATTGTCTGTACCTTTCAGACTTGATTACCTGTAAAGACTCGCATTCCAACCATTATTCTGTAAATTGAGTTTGTGTCTTTATATGCCCTGTTTGTGAACTGAAATCCCACTCACCTGACGAAGGAGTAGCACTCCGAAAGCTAGTGGCTTTTTCTACCAAATAAACCTGTTGGACTTTAACCTGGTGTTGTGAGACTTCTTACTGTGTTTACCCCAGTCCAACGCCGGCATCTCCACATCATGAATTCCACTCAGTCAGTGTTTTTTGTGTATTTTCACATTCTGTTTTATATTACCAATAGATTTTGTGTTCCAGATGCCAAATTTACCTTTAATCTTAAACATCCATGCGCTGTTAGTCTGTGCCCCGGCACAGCTGCACACCCCATGCAGGGGAATAAATGGGCCCAGCCTGTGCAATGCACAGTCATCACAGAGGGGATGGAAAACTATTTTATTGAAGGAAAGTATGATTTCAATGCCATGTTTACAGGAATAGAGGGGAGAATTAGATATGTTTTCAAACTCTGTATCATGAAATGCTCAAAATCTCATTGTTACCATTTCCCCCACAGTTAGAATTCAGTTTAAATGTTATCTCCTGGTGTGGACAAAGGGTATTTGTAAAGAAGTCAAGTATTGGAAGCATAAATAGCAAACATCAGCAAGAGTGTTTGCTTATCACCCCCTGCGGAGGACAGTTAACATGAAAACACACTGAATATTTTTATATATATATGCATGAGAAAGTTGAGGTGAGTAAAGGTCTCATTTGAATATTTATGATATTTCCAACCAGGCTACATGCATCTTGTGAGTGGATGTTTACGGTTGTTTAATGTACTGAGTGAGCCCAATACTGTTCAGCTGCAGGCAAATATTATTGAACTAACTTTATTTACACCTCCCCAATTGAGAGGGAGCGAATGACTTGTTTAGATTTTGCAATATATTACCCTCTCTCCCCACCTCAAAAAACAGCATTAAAATGGAAAGCAGCATAATTTCCCAGAGTACAGCGTGGCAAAATCAATCGCGGCAATACCTGGAATGTAACAGGTTGGGACTGTGATCACAATCCAACCACGTAGACCGACATGGTCAGAGTAACTCACATTTAAAAAATGTTTTCCTTCGCACCGATATGTGTTTAATAAAAATATCACCTCCCACAGGAAATAATGAAAAGATCGACTTATTTCTTCTTCCTGCCCAAGTATAAGATGTTGAAGGGTATTGATAGAGTGGATTCTCAGAGGCATTTACCCAGGGCTGAAATGGTTGGCACAAGAGGACACAGGTTTAGTGTGCTGGGGAGTAGGTACAGAGGAGATGTTAGGGGTACGTTTTTCACTCAGAGGGTGTTGGGTGCGTGGAATTGGCTGCTGGTAGTGGTGGTGGAGACGGATTCGATAGGGTCTTTTAAGAGATGGTATGTTGCCTAACGGATGCCAAGGTCCGTGACGTCTCAGACCATGTTTTCCGGATTCTGAAGGGGGAGGGGAAACAGTCACAAGTCGTGGTACACATTGGTACCAATGACATAGGTAAGAGAAGGGACGGGGATTTAAAGCAGGAATTTCTGGAGCTGGGCTGGAAGCTGAGAGCCAAGACAAAACATGTGGTCATCTCTGGTACGTTGCCGGTGCCACGTGATAGCGAGTTGAGGAACAGGGAGAGAGTGCAGTTAAACATGCGGTTGCAGGGATGGTGTAGGAGGGAGGGTTTCAGATACGTGGATAATTGGAACACATTCTGGGGAAGGTGGGACCTGTACAAACAGGACGGGGTGCACCTGAACCAGAGGGGCACCAATATCCTAGGAGGGAAATTTGTTACGGCTCTTCTGGGGGGTTTAAACTAATTTGTCAGGGGAGTGGGAAAAGGAGTTGTAGTCCAGAAGTCAGTGAGGGTGGTGAGGTATTGGGGAAGGTATCAGGGTCAAGGGTGGGTACCGGTAGACAGGAAGGTGGGTTGAAGTGTGTCTACTTCAATGCAAGGAGCATCCGGAACAAGGTAGATGAACTTGGGGCGTGGATTGGTACTTGGGACTACGATGTTGTGGCCATTACGGAGACGTGGGTAGAACAAGGACAGGAATGGTTGTTGGACGTTCCGGGGTATAGATGTTTCACTAAGTGCAGGGAAGCTGGTAAAAGAGGTGGAGGAGTGGCATTGTTAATCAAGGATAGTTTAACGGCTGTGGAAAGGCACTTCGAGGGGGATCTGCACACTGAGGTAATATGGGCTGAGGTTAGAAATAGGAAAGGAGCAGTCACATTGTTAGGAGTTTACTATAGGCCCCCAAATAGTAATAGAGATGTGGAGGAAGAAATTGCTAAGCAGATTATGGATATGTGTGGGGGTCACAGGGTAGTTGTCATGGGGGACTTTAACTTTCCAAATATTGATTGGAACCTTTGTAGGTCAAAAAGTTCGGATGGGGCAGATTTTGTGCAGTGTGTGCAGGAGGGTTTCCTGACACAATATGTGGATAGGCCGACAAGAGGTGAGGCCACATTGGATTTGGTACTGGGTAATGAACCGGGCCAAGTTTTAGATTTGGTTGTGGGAGAGCACTTTGGAGATAGTGACCACAATTCGGTGCCTTTTGTTATTGCAATGGAGAGGGATAGGGCCGTACGGCAGGGCAAGGTTTACAATTGGGGGAGAGGTAATTATGATGCGATTAGATAAGAATTAGGGGGCATGAGTTGGGAACAGAAACTGTCAGAGAAAGGAATTAATGAAAAGTGGAACTTTTTCAAGGAACAAATACTGGATGTCCTTGATAGGTATGTCCCTGTCAGGCAGGGAGGAAATGGCCGAGTGAGGGAACCATGGTTCACGAAAGAGGTGGAATGTCTTGTGAACAGGAAGAGGGAAGCTTATGTAGGGATGAAGAAACAAGGTTCAGATGGCTCGATTGAGGGTTACAAGTTAGCAAGGAATGAGCTGAAAAAGGGGCTTAGGAGAGCTCGGAGGGGACACGAGAAGTCCTTGGCGGGTCGGATCAAGGAAAACCCCAAGGTTTTTTACTCTTATGTGAGGAATATAAGAATGACCAGGGTGAGGTTAGGGCCGGTCAAGGACAGTAGTGGGAACTTGTGTATGGAGTCAGTAGAGATAGGCGAGGTGATGAATGAATACTTTTCTTCAGTGTTCACCAAGGAGAGGGGCCATGTTTTTGAGGAAGAGAAGGTGTTACAGGCTAATAGGCTGGAGGAAATAGATGTTCAGAGGGAGGATGTCCTGGCAGTTTTGAATAAACTGATGGTCGATAAGTCCCCTGGGCCTGATGAAATGTATCCTAGGATTCTTTGGGAGGCACGGGATGAGATTGCAGAGCCTTTGGCTTTGATCTTTGGGTCCTCGCTGTCCACGGGGATGGTGCCAGAGGACTGGAGAATGGCGACTGTTGTTCCTGTTTAAGAAAGGGAATAGAAATGACCCTGGTAATTATAGACCGGTTAGTCTTACTTCGGTGGTTGGTAAATTGATGGAAAAGATCCTTAGAGATGGGATTTACGACCATTTAGAAAGATGCGGATTAATCCGGGATAGTCAGCACGGATTCGTGAAGGGCAAGTCGTGCCTCACAAATTTGATTGAATTTTTTGAGGAGGTAACTAAGTGTGTTGATGAAGGTAGGGCAGTTGATGTCATATACATGGATTTTAGTAAGGCGTTTGATAAGGTCCCCCATGGTCGGCTTATGATGAAAGTGAGGAGGTGTGGGATAGAGGGAAAGTTGGCCGATTGGATAGGTAACTGGCTGTCTGATCGAAGACAGAGGGTGGTGGTCGATGGAAAATTTTCGGATTGGAGGCAGGTTGCTAGCGGAGTGCCACCGGGATCAGTGCTTGGTCCTCTGCTCTTTGTGATTTTTATTAATGACTTAGAGGAGGGGGCTGAAGGGTGGATCAGTAAATTTGCTGATGACACCAAGATTGGTGGAGTAGTGGATGAGGTGGAGGGCTGTTGTAGGCTGCAAAAAGACATAGATAGGATGCAAAGCTGCGCTGAAAAATGGCAAATGGAGTTTAACCCTGATAAATGTGAGGTGATTCATTTTGGTAGGACTAAATTAAATGTGGATCACAGGGTCAAAGGTAGGGTTCTGAAGACTGTGGAGGAACAGAGAGATCTTGGTGTCCATATCCACAGATCTCTAAAGGTTGCCACTCAAGTGGATAGAGCTGTGAAGAAGGCCTATAGTGTGTTAGCTTTTATTAACAGGGGGTTGGAGTTTAAGAGCCGTGGGGTTATGCTGCAACTGTACAGGACCTTGGTGAGACCACATTTGGAATATTGTGTGCAGTTCTGGTCACCTCACTATAAGAAGGATGTGGAAGTGCTGGAAAGAGTGCAGAGGAGATTTACCAGGATGCTGCCTGGTTTGGAGGGTAGGTCTTATGAGGAAAGGTTGAGGGATCTAGGGCTGTTCTCTCTGGAGCGGAGGAGGCTGAGGGGAGACTTAATAGAGGTTTATAAAATGATGAAGGTGATAGATAGAGTGAACGTTCAAAGACTATTTCCTCGGATGGATGGAGCTATTACAAGGGGGCATAACTATAGGGTTCGTTGTGGGAGATACAGGAAGGATATCAGAGGTATGTTCTTTACGCAGAGAGTGGTTGGGGTGTGGGATGGACTGCCTGCAGTGATAGTGGAGTCAGACACTTTAGGAACATTTAAGCGGTTATTGGATAGGCACATGGAGCACACCAGGATGATAGGGAGTGGGATAGCTTGATCTTGGTTTCAGATTAAGCTCGGCACAACATCGTGGGCCGAAGGGCCTGTTCTGTGCTGTACTGTTGTATGTTCTATGTTCTAGACTTTTGGATAAGTTCATGGAAGTTAGTAAGATAGAGGGTTATCGGTAAGCCTAGTAGGTAGGGACATGTTCGGTGCAACTTGTGGGCTGAAGGGCCTGTTTGTGCTGTAGCTTTTCTATGTTCTATGTTCTAAGTACTTTCAAATTAACCTATCCGCTTCCTTTCACTTTCTGCCTGTGTATTTCCTTCCATTTCCATTAGCATCACTCTGCTCTCTCCATAACTGCGTCAAATCTAGACTTCATTGTTAAAGGCGAAACATCATTTAATAGATAGGGGATTTTCACAGGAACTTCACTGCAGTTAATGTCAGCCTACTTGTGACTAATAAATGAACTTTAACTTTAACTTTTAATAGTTGGGAATGTGACATTCAGGGATTTATTTTACTCAAAGATCCTGACTTCCTTCACTCGACTGGTGGATTCTGTGATGACAGCAAATTTTCAGGTTTTTATTTAACTTTGACTCTGGACTGTGGGATGAGTTTGAACTCAAGGATTTTTCTCATACTCTATCTTTGTCACAATGTTCAAAATGATGTCCACTTAACGGCCTCAATAGGCCCAAGTGTGATGGGGCAACCCGACACCCACCCTGCCAGGTCAGGGGCCGGCTGGCAGTCGGGGAAAAACTACCTGGTGAATTTTACATACCACCCCAGCTTTCAAACCCACTAGGGGAGTGTGTAAGATCCAGCCCGGGGAGAAGCCTGCTTACCAGAAAAAAGCTAACACCTAACACTGCTCCTCCTGCTTATCTCTGACAAGAATGTGTTGATGAATGTGATGCTGTTGCTGTCGAGAACCTCAGTGAGTTTCTATACAGCTGTGTACTGTGAGATGGTTTCCATATCTCCAGTAGCTGTTCACAAGAGATGAGACATATGGAAGTTAAGATAAGGCTGTTGCTTGACTAGTCTGTGAAACAATTCTTCCAATTTTGGAAGAAGCCCCCAGATCATAGAATCTCTCCACTGTAAGAACATAAGAACATAAGAAATAGGAGCAGGAGTAGGCCATCTAGCCCCTCGAGCCTGCCCCGCCATTCAATAAGATCATGGCTGATCTGACGTGGATCAGTACCACTTACCCGCCTGATCCCCATAACCCTTAATTCCCTTACTGATCAGGAATCCATCCATCCGCGCTTTAAACATATTCAGCGAGGTAGCCTCCACCATCTCAGTGGGCAGAGAATTCCAGAGATTCACCACCCTCTGGGAGAAGAAGTTCCTCCTCAACTCTGTCTTAAACCGACCCCCCTTTATTTTGAGGCTGTGTCCTCTAGTTTTAACTTCCTTACTAAGTGGAAAGAATCTCTCCGCCTCCACCCTATCCAGCCCCCGCATTATCTTATAAGTCTCCATAAGATCCCCCCTCATCCTTCTAAACTCCAACGAGTACAAACCCAATCTCCTCAGCTTCTCCTCATAATCCAAACCCCTCATCTCCGGTATCAACCCGGTGAACCTTCTCTGCACTCCCTCCAATGCCAATATATCCTTCCTCATATAAGGGGACCAATACTGCACACAGTATTCCAGCTGCGGCCTCACCAATGCCCTGTACAGGTGCATCAAGACATCCCTGCTTTTATATTCTATCCCCCTCGCAATATAGGCCAACATCCCATTTGCCTTCTTGATCACCTGTTGTACCTGCAGACTGGGCTTTTGCGTCTCATGCACAAGGACCCCCAGGTCCCTTTGCACGGTAGCATGTTTTAATTTGTTTCCATTGAGATAGTAATCCCATTTGTTATTATTTCCTCCAAAGTGTATAACCTCGCATTTCTCAACGTTATACTCCATTTGCCATATCCTCGCCCACTCACTCAGCCTGTCCAAATCTCTCTGCAGATCTTCTCCGTCCTCCACACGATTCACTTTTCCACTTATCTTTGTGTCGTCTGCAAACTTCGTTACCCTACACTCCGTCCCCTCCTCCAGATCATCTATATAAATGGTAAACAGTTGCGGCCCGAGTACCGATCCCTGCGGCACGCCACTAGTTACCTTCCTCCAACCGGAAAAACACCCATTTATTCCGACTCTTTGCTTCCTGTCGGATAGCCAGTCCCCAATCCACTTTAACACACTTCCCCCAACTCCGTGTGCCCTAATCTTCTTCAGCAGCCTTTTATGGGGCACCTTATCAAACGCCTTTTGGAAATCCAAAAACACCGCATCCACCGGTTCTCCTCCATCAACCGCCCTAGTCACATCTTCATAAAAATCCAACATGTTCGTCAAGCACGACTTTCCCCTCATGAATCCATGCTGCGTCTGATTGATCGAACCATTTCTATCCAGATGCCCTGCTATCTCCTCTTTAATAATGGATTCCAGCATTTTCCCTACTACAGACGTTAAGCTGACCGGCCTATAGTTACCCGCCTTTTGTCTCCTTCCTTTTTTAAACAGCGGCGTAACATTAGCCGTTTTCCAATCAACCGGCACTACCCCAGAATGCAACGAGTTTTGATAAATAATCACTAACGCATCCACTATTACCTCTGACATTTCTTTCAATACCCTGGGATGCATTCCATCCGGACCCGGGGACTTGTCCACCTTCAGTCCCATTAGTCTACCCAGCACTGCCTCTCTGGTAACATTAATTGTATTAAGTATTTCTCCTGCTGCCAACCCTCTATCGTTAATATTTGGCAAACTATTTGTGTCCTCCACCGTGAAGACCGACACAAAAAACTTATTTAAAGACTCAGCCATATCC
This sequence comes from Mustelus asterias, assembly GCF_964213995.1. NCBI lineage: Eukaryota > Metazoa > Chordata > Chondrichthyes > Carcharhiniformes > Triakidae > Mustelus > Mustelus asterias. The sequence goes on along the minus strand of NC_135809.1, from coordinate 137,548,376 downwards.
TCATTTCCCACGATTAACTCCCCCCTCTCGTCCTCCAAGGGTCCAACATTCACTCTAGCCACTCTATTCCGTTTTATATATTTATAAAAACTTTTACTATCATTTTTTATATTAGTTGCTAGCCTAGCTTCATAGTCTATCCTTCCTTTCTTTATCGCTTTCTTAGTCTCTCTTTGTTGTTTCTTAAATTTTTCCCAATCACTTGTTTCTCCACTATTTTTGGCCACTCTGTACGCAGCTGTTTTTATTTTAATACTCTCCTTTATTTCCTTCGTTATCCACGGCTGGTTCTCCCTTTTCTTACAATCCTTATTTTTTGCTGGAATATATTTTTGCTGAGAACTGAAAAGGATCTCCTTAAAAATCCTCCACTGTTCCTCAGCTATCCTACCTGCCAGCCTGCTCTCCCAGTCTACCTTAGCCAATTCATCCCTCATCCTATCATATTTCCCTCTGTTCAAACAGAGGACACTGGTTTGAGACACTGGTCTGTAGAAGGAGAACATTCGGCCCATCGATCCCACACCAAAAACAATCCCACCCAGGCCCTATTCCCGTAACCCCACATATTTATCCTGCTAATCCCCCTGACACTAATTTAGCATGGCCAATCAAACTAGACCGCGCATCTTTGGACTGTGGGAGGAAACCGGAGCACCCTGAGGAAACCCATGCAGACACGGGGAGAACGTGCAAACTCCACACAGACAGTGACCCGAGGCCAAAATTGAACCCGGGTCCCTGGCGTTGTGAAACAGAAATGCTAACCACTGTGCCACTGTGCCGCCCTTGTTAGTAAGGAGGTCACTGCAGCATTGGCAGAGCTAGCAGGACCTGTATCAAGTCATCATCCAAGATAAGATTCATTCTGCATTCCCTGAAGTGGAAACAACATTGTGGCTAATTCTGAGTCTGATAACAAACTCCTCAGGGAACGGGTCATTTTCATGACTGAAAAAGATCAAGAATGAGTTGCGGAGAACAGCGATGGAAGGAAAACTATTGCCCTGAGCATTATGTGAATCGAAAGTAATAAACTTCACAGCTTATCATTTGAGGACATCATCGATGACTTTACTGTCAATGTAAGAAACCGTCTTTAAAGTTTGAACTTGGTGTGAAAACAAACACATTGTTTCCATTTAAAAAGCTACTACTTTGTGAAACAACTTTTGATAAAATGTTTTCCTATATAATAATTATGAAGTGATGAGTGTATTTTAATTTGAATGTATTATATAGGCACAGAGTTATTTTGTAAAATGAGTTTTAGTTAGATTATAATTTTTCCTCACTTTGTGTTCATGCTTTTATATTTTATAATTTCAGTGTCTTTCCTGTGAGAATAATAAAGGATTATTTTTATTGTTCAATTGTTTATGGAATGCCTCTCCTTTGCTGCACCTCGGGCAGCATCAGAAAATCTTAAAGCAGGGTCGCTCCCGTGCTGCGCCATCGTCATGTTGTTTCTGAGGCAGAACCAGATACAGACTAACTTCCAGCACCAGCTGCAAGCAGAATTCACATCCCCTTTAAATGATGCAGGTTAACTTTTAACCGCTGCTACCTTCTCATGGTGTGGGCCCACTGCTGAGGTGTGCATCCACCCAACAATGCAGTTAGCACTGGCTGCATGCTTCAAGCAAGTTAATGATGAGACAGCATGAATTTGACACACTGACTGCACTCGAAGCAGGAGCGATGAGTTAATTTCATTTCTGCAAGGCTGCTTAGCTCACTTGGCCAGACAGTTAGCATATGGGACCAAAAGAGAAAACGCGAGAAAATCTCAGCTGGTTATTACTATTAGTTAGCATATGGTTTGGGATAAAATTGCCATTGCTGGGTTCAATCCCGGAGACTTGGGGCCAGCCTCCTTGCCCTATGCCCAGGTAAAATCACGGCATAAGGTGTGGTTGAGTGACGGTCGAATAATTGAGGATGCTACTTGGAGATGAATTTCATTGCTATGTTAATAAATCCCTGCAGTCATTTCCTTCAGGTGACTGACAGAAGAAGCCCACCAAAAATACAAACATCCATATTAGGGCAGGAGTAGGCCACTCGGCCCCTCAGCCCCTGCTGTGCCATTCAGTAAGATGATGTTTAAGCTCTGTGAGCGCTGCTTGGTTAACCGAGATTGCTTTGGAGGAGGAAGAGGTAGGTGTGGAAGAGATTGTATTGGAGGCATATACAGTGTAATACCATTGATTGTTCCTTATATGCAGATGCTCATTTAACAGGATTATCTGGCGAAGATAGTCTTGACTTTCTCTGTGTGTGAATGCCTCAGAGAATTGCGCCTCCATCGAGGTCTTGCATGTGATACAGCGTAAATCACTAAGATATTCACAAAGTGAACTGATGCACTGTGATATTAATGCATTAATGCATTATAATGAAGTGATGCATCATCCACTATATTAACAAAGGAATAAATCTGCGTATTTGAAATCAATTAGCATATTCTTTAATATGACAGATGAAAGAATTGCATTCAAATCTGTTCACGTTTTTTGTATAGCTGATATTGCAATGTAATTCTACCTATCAGTGTTTGAAAGTACGGAGAGGAGCGTGTAACAAAATGTCAGCTGGATTATACAGGAACATTCAGGATGGATTATGAGTTCTCATTCAATATGGTAAAGGAGTCACGTGCAAAGCATCAATCTCCTCCAGGACATGCAGATAGAGTTGTGTTCTGTGACTAATTGACAGCAGGAAGCACATTCCTGTGGGTGGACACAGCCTACTCAAGCTCTCTAAATTTAAACATCAACAGTTAAAACTAAATCCCTGCAGTCATTTCCTTCAGGTGACTGACAGAAGAAGCCCACCAAAAATACAAACATACACATTAGGGCAGGAGTAGGCCACTCGGCCCCTCAGCCCTTCAGTAAGATGATGTTTAAGCTTTGTGAGTGCTGCTTGGTTAACCAAGATTGCTTTGGAGTTCAAGGGTTAGTAAGATCACAATTGGGAGCTGACCTGTCAGGAAGGGGGGGTGGGGAGGTGGCGGAGGGGGGGGGGGGGGGGGGGGAGGGGGGCACAGCGGAACATTCCAGAACAGCAGGGTGGAGCAGAACATACCAGAACAGTGGGGTAGAGTAGAACATTCTAGAATGGTGGGGCAGAGCTGAACATTCCAGAACAGTGGGGCAGGGCAGAACATTCTGGAACAGCGGAGCAGGGTGGAACTTTCCAGAATGGCAGGGTGGAACAGAACATTCTAGAACAGCGGAGCAGAGCAGAACATTCCAGAACAGTGGGGTGGAATATTCCAGAACAGCAGGGGAGGGGGACATTTCAGAACAGCTGGATGGAATATTCCAGAGCAGCGGAGGAGAGCTGAACATTCCTGAACAGTGGGGTGGAACGGAGCAATACAGAACAGCGGGGCAAAGTGGAACATTCCAGAACAGCGTTCTTCAACTCTTTCAGGGATGTTAGTCTGGAGTAGCTAGTGTTTAAAATAGAGGAAGGTCCCTTGTGTAACCAGAACTCTAAACTAAATGGAGAAACTAACAGCTCTGTTATGACAGGAGAACACAGTAAGAAGTCTCACAACACCAGGTTAAAGTCCAACAGGTTGGACTTTAACCTGGTGTTGTGAGACTTCTTACTGTGTTCACCCCAGTCCAACGCCGGCATCTCCACATCATGACAGGAGAACTCAGTCTTGTGGAATGCTCCTCCTTCACTAGGTGGGAAATCAGTATCCCTTCCAGTATTCCTGGTGAGCATCTGTGCAGGAGGTGTGTCCAGCTGCAGCTCCTGAATGGCCGCATTGTGACTGGAGCTGCAGGTGGACTCACTCGGGAGCATTCGTGATGCCGAGGTCAGCGTGGATAGCACGTTTAGCGAGCTGGTCACACTGTAAGCAATGGCTGCACAGGCGGAGAAGCATTGGGTGACCATGATGAAGAGTAGTAGGAATAGGCAGGCCATGCAGGAGTCCCTTGTGGTCACCCCCTCTCAGATATATGTTGTTGAATGTTTTTGGGGGGAGGAATGGCCTGGCAGGAGAAAGCAGCAACAGCCAAGTTTGTGACACCATGGTTGACTTTGCTTCACAACTGGGGAGGAAAAGACTGGGAGAGGTTCAGTAATTGAATCGATTGTAAGGGGAATTGACAGCCATTCCTGTGACCACAAATGAGAGTCTTGATTGGTGTGTTATCTCCCGAGTGCCAGGGTCAGGATGTCTCAGAGCAGCTGCAGCACATTCTGAATGGGGAGGGTGAACAGCCAATGGCTGTGGCACATGTTGGTACCAATGGCATGGGTAGAAAAAGTGATGAGGTCCTGCAAGGGGAATTTAGGGAGTTAGGTCTGGATTAAAGAGCAGGACTTCAATAAAATAGTTTCCATCCCCTCTGTGATGACTGTGCATTGCACAGGCTGGGCCCATTTATCCCCCTGCATGGGGTGTGCAGCTGTGCCGGGGCACAGACTAACAGCGCATGGATGTTTAAGATTAAAGGTAAATTTGGCATCTGGAACACAAAATCTGTATTGGTGATATAAAGCAGAATGTGAAAATACACAAAAAACACTGACTGAGTGGAATTCATGATGTGGAGATGCCTTTATAAATCGGAGTATCGAGTATAAAAGTTGGAGTGTTATGGTAAGGTTATATAAGGCATTGGTGAGGCCGAATTTGGAGTATTGTGTACAGTTTTGGTCACCTAGTGACAGGAAGGATGTAAATAAGGTTGAAAGAGTGCAGAGAAGGTTCACAAGGATGTTGCCGGGACTTGAGAAGCTGAGTTACAGAGAGAGATTGAATAGGTTGGGACTTTATTCCCTGGAGCGTAGAAGAATGAGGGGAGATTTGATAGAGGTGTATAAGATTTTGATGGGTATAGATAGAGTGAATGCAAGCAGGCTTTTTCCGCTGAGGCTAGGGGAGAAAAAAACCAGAGGGCATGGGTTAAGGGTGAAAGGAGAAAAGTTTAAAGGGAATATTAGGGGGGGCTTCTTCACGCAGAGAGTGGTGGGAGTGTGGAATGAGCTGCCGGATAAAGTGGTAAATGCGGGGTCACTTTTAACATTTAAGAAAAAGTTGGACGGGTTCATGGATGAGAGGGGTGTGGAGGGATATGGTCCAAGTGCAGGTCAGTGGGACTAGGCATAAAATGGTTCGGCACAGACAAGAAGGGCCAAAAGGCCTGTTTCTGAGCTGTAATTTTCTATGGTTCTATGGTTCTATGCCGGCGTTGGACTGGGGTAAACACAGAAAGAAGTCTCACAACACCAGGTTAAAGTCATAGGGCCCTATTTTACCATTTGGAGTCTAAGGGCCGGATTCGGGCGTAATAGAGATCCGAGCCCGGAATCCACTTTGCAGCGCGCCCATACGCTTTTTGCCGGCTCAGGTCCGATCCGTGCAGTGGGCGGGGCTTAGCGCTGCCAGAACGATCGGAGGTCTGAACTGCGCATGCGCAGTTCGAAACAAAATCTGAGGCAGCGTGCCCAGGCGCGAAAAACAAAAACAGCAGAGAGAGCAGAGAGGGGGTAGGATGGGGGGGAAGGATTGCGGGCGGGGGGGGGGGGTGGGGGGGGTCCGGGAGAGGGGGAGAGGATGGGGGAAGGATGAGCTTGGGAGAATCTTGCAAACTGAAAATAATGTAGCCTCTTCTTTGTGCTGCCTAATTATCTATAGGAAAGGTAATTAAACTACAGTGTCCTAGTGAGCAATTCGTGACCTGTATAATACATTTGTGATCTGTAACTGGATTGTTGATGTCCCTGTAGCCATGAGCCAGGTGCTCAAATGTTCAGAGTCATGTGGTGAACTTGGAAGAATTGTCCCCGTGGTGGAACTTGGTTGGAAATAAGATTCAAGGAGATTACTAAATCTGGGAAATCAACCATAGTGAAAAGAAGTTTGTATTGGCAACTCTTCTCTCACATTCCATGGCAGATGTGTCCCTACTTATGAATGTGATTTGCATGGGCAACGTTGGGTGCAGCTACTCTGCCTCTAGAGCAGCCTTGGATCCGTTCTTTCATCTTGTTTTCATCTGAACATTGCACAGAATTAGAGGAATTCCCTTTGGAAGTTAATGTCAAAATTATAATCACAGGAACTAAAAACCTGACAGTCAAACATTTGGGAAAATATTTCAAAATATATATCCCCGCATCCATATTTTTGACTGTCAGGTTTTTAGTTCCTGCGATTATAATTTTGACATTATCTTCCAAAGGGAATTCCTCTAATTCTGTGCAATGTTCAGATGAAAACAAGATGAAAGAAAGGATCCAAGGCTGCTCCAGAGGCAGATTAGCTGCACCCAACATTGCCCATGCAAATCACATTCATATGTAGGGGCACATCGGCCATGGAATGTGAGAGAAGAGTTGCCAATACAAACCTCTTTTCACTATGGTTGATTTCCCAGATTTAGTAATCTCCTTGAATCTTATTTCCAACCAAGTTCCACCACGGGGACAATTCTTCCAGGTTCACCACAGGACTCTGAACATTTGAGCGTCTGGCTCATGGCCACAAGGACCTCAACAATCCAGTTACAGATCACAAATCCAGTTACAGATCACTAATTGCTCACTAGGACACTGTAGTTTAATTAACTTTCCTATAGATAATTCGGCAGCACAAAGAAGATGCTACATTATTTTCAGTTTGCAAGATTCTCCCAAGTCCATCCTCCCCCCCCCCCAACTAGAGATCCATCTGAGTCTGCCCCCCGCTCCCCGCCCCACCCCCCCCCCCCCCCGCCCTCCAGCGGACACCAGCGGAAGGCCAGGAAGGTGCTGCAGGCTCTCGAAGGACTGCTGGTCGGAAGGATGGTGGAGGGAGACCAGCAATTGAGATAGGTTGGGGGTGTGCTCTGCCGGGGGGGCCTGCCTCCCAGGGGGGTCTGCCGGGGTGGTTAGTGGGGGAGGTCTGTGAAGGATGGTCGAGGAGGATGGTTGAGGAGGTTCCCCTGCAGAATAGAAATCCGCTTCGGATTTTTCTTCTGCAGGTCGCTTACAGCGCGGATCCGGAACAGACCAGAAGACGGTAAAGTGGGATTTGGTGGTAGGGTTGGGCGCGCGGTTCATTAAGTCGATTTAAATGCATGCTAATGCATTTAAATCGTCGGGTCGCCCGATTTGGGTGCAGACCGGACCCGCGCCCGAATCAGGTGTCGGTAAAGCCGCAATCTGTTCAGATTCGGGTGCAGATTGCGTTAAAGGCCCGCGTCCGACTTTACTGCGATTTCGCGCCTGAAAACGGGTGCGAATTTTTGGTAAAATAGGGCCCATAGAGTCATAGATGTTTACAGTATGGAAACAGGCCCTTCGGCCCAACTTGTCCATGCCGCCCTTTTTTAAAAAAAAACCCTAAGCTAATCCCAATTGCCCACATTTGGCCCATATCCCTCTACACCCATCATACCCATGTAACTATCTAAATGCTTTATAAAAGATAAAATTGTACCCGCCTCTGACAGCTTGTTCCAGACACTCACCACCCTCTGTGTGAAAAAATTGCCCCTTTGGACACTTTTGTATCTCTCCCCTCTCACCTTAAACCTATGCCCTCTAGTTTTAGACTCCCCTACCTTTGGGAAAAGATATTGACTATCTACTTTGTCTATGCCCCTCATTATTTTATAGACCTCTATAAGGTCACCCCTCAGCCTGCTATGCAAACAGGTTTATTTGGTAGCAAAAGCCACTAGTGGCCAGTCACATTGTCTGTACTTTTAAGACTTGATTACCTGTAAAGACTCGCATTCCAACCATTATTTTGTAAATTGAGTTTGTGTCTTTATATGCCCTGTTTGTGAACTGAAATCCCACTCACCTGATGAAGGAGCAGCGCTCCGAAAGCTAGTGGCTTGTGCTACCAAATAAACCTGTTGGACTTTAACCTGGTGTTGTGAGACTTCTTACTGTGTTTACCCCAGTCCAACGTCGGCATCTCCATATCATGGCTACCCCGAATCCTCAGACTGTGACCCCTAGTTCTGGACTCGCCCACAATATTTTGGAAGCTCAATGCAGGTGTTGTGCTAAGGTTCTCCCTCAAAGCCTTCTCATGGCAGAACTGTGACCATGGAAGTCAACATTGACCTTAAATCTCTTCTTGGTACCTTGTTGCCACAGAGATCTCCTAAACCTTTATCATAGAACCATAGAACCATAGAAAATTACAGCTCAGAAACAGGCCTTTTGGCCCTTCTTGTCTGTGCCGAACCATTTTATGCCGAGTCCCACTGACCTGCACTTGGACCATATCCCTCCACACACCTCTCATCCATGAACCCGTCCAAGTTTTTCTTAAATGTTAAAAGTGACCCCGCATTTACCACTTTATCCGGCAGCTCATTCCACACTCCCACCACTCTCTGCGTGAAGAAGCCCCCCCTAATATTCCCTTTAAACTTTTCTCCTTTCACCCTGTGGTGAACCATCGTTGGTTCCCACTGTGGGATTGTTCTAATGTTGTTGTTGGGCGAGGGTGGGATTGATACACCTGTGGTTGTTACTGTTGTGGCACATCCCAGTCGGGCTCCGCCTCCTCGGAGAGGTATAAGACCCCCTGCTCGGGCGGGACCTCTTCAGTCTGGGATAGTATGTTAAAGTTCTGATAGTTCCATTGTTAGTTAATAAAAGCTTTCTTTTACCGAAGCTTTGTGCCTCGTGTCCAATTGATGCGCATCAATTTTATTAACTAACATTAAACTCTCGACGGAAGAAAAAAAAAGAAAGGAGAGTATGGAGCAAATCCTAAAGCCAGAACGTCTGACGCTAGATCCACGTGCGGTGGGCGCTTCTAACACCTTCGACCACTGGCTGAAGTGTTTTGAAGATTACCTAGCAGCCTCCGCAGTGGTCACCACAGATGATGACAGACTCCGGGTCCTCCATGCGAGGGTAAGCGACACAGTCTACCTCGCGATCCGTGCGGCCACCACTTACCCGAGGGCCCTTGAGCTTTTAAAAAAGCGCTATACGAAACCTCCTAACGAGATCCACGCTCGTTACCTCCTCGCTACACGACGTCGGCAGTCGGGCGAAACCATGGAGGACTACGCCAATGAGCTCTTGCAGCTTGCCAGGGGCTGTGACTGCAAAGCTGTGTCGGCTGAGCAGTACATGTACGACCTCACTCGAGATGCGTTTGTGGCCGGGGTCGGGTCTTCATACATCCATCGCAAGCTGCTAGAAAAGGGAAATCTCAACCTGACCCAAGCTATGGAATTAGCTGAAATGCTTGAGGCAGCTTCGAAGAGCTTGGTCCTCTATCCGGAGGACCACGTGGAGACAACGTGGCAGGAGCAGTCGCAAATCCTTCCTCGCCCCACAGGCTCGAAGTGCAGTGTTATGGTGTGCTCCCATGTGGACCAGACGATGGCTGCAGCCCCATGCGGCCCGCGGTGCTACTTCTGCGGAGGAGCCAAACATCCACGACAAAAGTGTCCCGCTAAAGCGGTAGTCTGTACCTCATGCGGTAAAAAGGGGCATTATGCGAAGGTGTGCAGATCGAAGCCCAAGAACGGCAGTGCGGCCTGTGACCCTTCGGAACGGGGATCATCACCATCGTCGTCGAAGTACTCACGGGGTTCGTCCACGTGCGAGTCCAGGACGACGCCATTGCGGTCGACGGAGTCGGAGGAGGATGACCACCAGGAGTCGCTACGTTTGGCGCCCTCACCCATGTGCGATTCATGGGGGCGGCCATTTTGGTCGACGATGACCATGAGCGACCAGCAGGGGCCCTCAGCATCGACCTCAGCTGCCTGCAGTGACGTTCACGGACTAACGGTGGCGTCGATCACCCTGGACCAGGCTAAGCATCACAGGCTTGATTGTTCGATGATGGATATACAGGTAAATGGTCGTGCAATTTATTGTCTGTTTGACAGCGGGAGCACTGAGAGCTTTATTCACCCTGACACTGTGAAGAGGTGTGGACTCCAGATTCAACCTGCCAAACAGAAAATCTCTATGGCATCAAGGTCCCGGTCTGTCCCTGTGCTAGGACGTTGTGTTGTAACTTTGAAAGTGCAAGGCACAATTTACGAGCGATTCAGGCTCCTTGTGTTGCCGCATCTTTGCGCACCAATTCTCCTCGGACTAAACTTTATGGTCCACATGAAGAGCGTGATCCTACAGTATGGTGGGCCACTCCCTTCGCTGACAGTGGGGGAACAGTTGCAGTCTCCAAATTGTCCAAAGCGCCCCGCCTGCAATCTTTCTACGTTAAAGATCACCACACCCTCTTTATTTCAGAATCTGGTACCAGGCTGCAAGCCCATCGCTACTAAAAGTAGGCGTTACAGCACTGAAGATCGGATCTTCATCAGATCTGAGGTTCAGCGACTCCTCAAAGAAGGGATCATACAGCCCAGTGTTAGTCCGTGGAGAGCACAGGTTGTGGTGGTCAAGAGCGGGAACAAACCCCGGATGGTCATTGATTACAGTCAGACCATTAATCGATATACGCAGCTGGATGCCTATCCCCTCCCGCGCATATCTGATATGGTCAATCAGATTGCGCAGTACCGGGTGTTCTCCACCATAGACCTTAGGTCCGCCTACCACCAACTCCCCATTAGCCCAGAGGACCGACACTACACGGCCTTTGAGGCAGATGGTCGGCTGTATCAGTTCCTTAGGGTTCCATTTGGTGTCACCAATGGGGTCTCGGTCTTCCAGCATGCTATGGACCAAATGGTGGACCAGAACAGGCTGTGGGCTACCTTCCCGTACCTGGATAATGTCACCATCTGCGGCCGTGATCAGCAGGACCATGACACAAATCTCCAGAACTTTTTACGCACTGCATCTCGCCTGAATTTGACCTACAACAGGGAGAAGTGTGTATTCCGTACGCGCCGGTTAGCCATCCTGGGATACGTGGTGGAAAACGGGGTCATTGGCCCTGATCCAGACCGTATGCGCCCCCTTGCTGAACTTCCCTTGCCCGCTAGCGCAAAAGCACTGAGAAGATGCCTAGGCTTCTTCTCCTATTATGCGCAGTGGGTCCCCAACTACGCGGAAAAAGCCCGTCCACTTATTAAGTCCACGACTTTTCCACTCACGCCAGAGGCCCAATTGGCCTTCACGGAATTGAAACACGACATCGCGAAAGCCACGATGCACGCGGTAGATGAATCCATCCCTTTTCAGGTGGAAAGCGATGCATCTGATTTCGCCCTGGCCGCCACACTAAACCAGGCGGGCAGGCCCGTCGCGTTTTTTTCCTGCACCCTCCAAGGCCCCGAAATTCGGCATTCAGCGGTGGAAAAGGAGGCCCAGGCCATTGTGGAGGCCGTCAGACACTGGCGCCATTACCTGGCGGGAAAGCGGTTCACCCTGATCACGGACCAGCGGTCCATGGCGTTCATGTTCAACAACACGCAGAGGGGCAAGATCAAGAATGATAAGATCTTGCGGTGGAGAATTGAACTCTCCACCTATAACTACGATATCATGTATCGTCCAGGGAAACTCAATGAGCCCTCGGATGCCCTCTCGCGCGGAGCATGCGCTACTACGCAGGAGGATCGCTTGAACGCTCTCCATAATGACCTGTGCCATCCTGGGGTCACTCGGCTCTACCACTTTGTCAAAGTCCGCAACCTGCCTTACTCGGTGGAGGACGTCAGGTCGGTGACAAGGAGTTGTCGGATTTGCGCGGAATGCAAACCGCACTTTTACCGATCTGACCGGGCACATTTGGTCAAGGCCACTTGCCCCTTCGAGGGGCTGAGTGTGGATTTTAAGGGCCCCCTTCCCTCAACAGATCGGAACGTGTACTTTCTGAACATAATAGATGAGTACTCCCGGTTCCCGTTTGTTGTCCCCTGCGCGGACACGTTGGCTGCCACGGTGATCAAGGCATTCCGTGATCTTTTTACCCTGTTCGGGTACCCCAGCTATATCCATAGCGACAGGGGCTCGTCATTCATGAGTAATGACTTGAGGCAATTCCTGCTCTCATACGGGATTGCCTCTAGTAGGACCACGAGTTACAACCCTAGGGGTAATGGACAGGTGGAACGAGAGAATGCTACAGTCTGGAAGGCTGTCCTATTGGCGCTGAAGTCCAAAGGCCTTCCAGTTTCCCGTTGGCAGGAGGTCCTCCCTGATGCGCTTCACTCCATTCGCTCCCTCCTGTGTACGGCAACCAATGCTACTCCCCACGAGAGGATGTTTTCATTCCCTCGGAAGTCGTCCTCGGGGATATCATTACCAGCCTGGTTGACGTACCCAGGACCCGTCCTCCTGCGGCGACATGTAAGGGCCCGCAAGTCCGACCCCTTGGTCAAACAGGTCCACCTCCTCCACGCCAACCCTCAGTATGCCTATGTGGCATATCCTGACGGGCAAGAGGACACAGTCTCGATCCGAGACCTGGCGCCCGCAGGGGACGTAGCAACTCCTGTTGCTCCCATACCCCCAGTGACGAATCCCTTATCCCTTATTTCTCCCCCGGACGTGGCGCGGACAGCATCGGGACCAATGCTTAACAGTTTTACTCCAATGCACAGCTTGCCTGAGCCCCGAAGATCGTCGCCATCGCAGAATGTATCGGGATCCCCTGCACTACCGTTTCATCAGGGTCAACCGGCCTGTGAGTCCGTGAAAGAACAGCTGGACGCTGTTTTGGGGAGAACGCCACCGCAAGCACCTACTCCGGTGTCACCGCCGGTATTGCGGAGGTCACAACGACGGTGCGGTCCTCCAGACCATCTGAACTTATAATCTGTTGACATTTTAGTCTGTTTTCGTACCCCGCCGGCCTTTGTTCTCAAAGGAGGGGTGAATGTGGTGAACCATCGTTGGTTCCCACTGTGGGATTGTTCTAATGTTGTTGTTGGGCTAGGGTGGGATTGATACACCTGTGGTTGTTACTGTTGTGGCACATCCCAGTCGGGCTCCGCCTCCTGGGGGAGGTATAAGACCCCCTGCTCGGGCGGGACCTCTTCAGTCTGGGATAGTGTGTTAAAGTTCTGATAGTTCCATTGTTAGCTAATAAAAGCCTTCTTTTACCGAAGCTTTGTGCCTCGTGTCCAATTGATGCGCATCACACCCTTAACCCATGCCCTCTGGTTTTTTTCTTCCCTAGCCTCAGCGGAAAAAGCCTGCTTGCATTCACTCTATCTATACCCATCAAAATCTTATACACCTCTATCAAATCTCCCCTCAATCTTCTACGCTCCAGGGAATAAAGTCCCAACCTATTCAATCTCTCTCTGTAACTCAGCTTCTCAAGTCCCGGCAACATCCTTGTGAACCTTCTCTGCACTTTTTCAATCTTATTTACATCCTTCCTGTAACTAGGTGACCAAAACTGTACACAATACTCCAAATTCGGCCTCACCAATGCCTTATATAACCTTACCATAACACTCCAACTTTTATACTCGATACTCCGATTTATAAACGCCAATGTACCAAAGGCACTCTTTACGACCCTATCCACCTGTGACATCACTTTTAGGGAATTCTGTACCTATATTCCCAGATCCCTCTGTTCAACTGCACTCTTCAGAGTCCTACCATTTACCCTGTACGTTCTTCTTTGGTTTGTCCTTCCAAAGTGCAATATCTCACACTTGTCTGCGTTAAATTCCATTTGCCATTTTTCAGCCCATTTTTCCCGTTGGTCCAAATCCCTCTGCAAGCTTTGAAAACCTTCCTCACTGTCCACTACACCTCCAATCTTTGTATCATCAGCAAACTTGCTGATCCAATTGACCACATTATCATCCAGATCATTGATATAGATGACAAACAACAATGGACCCAGCACCGATCCCTGCGGCACACCACTAGTCAAAGGCCTCCATTCAGAGAAGCAATCCTCCACAACCACTCTCTGGCTTCTTCCATTGAGCCAGTGTCTTATCCAATTTACTACCTCCCCATGTATACCTGGCGACTGAACCTTCCTAACTAACCTCCCATGAGGGACCTTGTCAAAGGCCTTGCTGAAATCCAGGTAGACAACATCCACCGCCTTCCCTTCATCCACTTTCCTGGTAACCTCCTCGAAAAACTCTAATAGATTGGTCAAACATGACCTACCACGCACAAAGCCATGTTGACTCTCCCTAATAAGTCCCTGTCTTTCCATATATTTGTAGATCCTATCCCTTATCACACCTTCCAATAACTTGCCCACCACCGACGTCAAACTTACTGGCCGATAATTTCCCGGATTTCTTTTGGAACCTTTTTTAAACAATGGAACAACATGAGCCACCCTCCAATCATCCGGCACCTCCCCCGTAAATACTGACATTTTAAATATGTCTGCCAGGGCCCCTGCAAGTTCAACACTAGCTTCCCTCAAGGTCCGTGGGAATACCCTGTCTGGTCCTGGGGATTTATCCACTCTGATTTGCCTCAAGACAGTGAGCACCTCCTCCCCTTTAATCTTTATCCTTTCCAGGTGTTCTGCAGATGGTGGGAAACTCTTTGCAATGTCTTCCAGATATGAGTTGTGCACTCCTCAGGTGTATTCATTATTTGCAATGCATGACGGAAGACTATCCATGCTGTCTATGGGATTGATGCTCCTCAGTGCCTCGCTCCCTTGGCTGAGGAGTCACCTTTCCACATTCTGTGAAGGAATGGCGCTGGTCCCCTTTCCCACTCCAAGAACCTCAAACTCAGGACTACCTGGTACAGCAGCCACTGAAAACCCTTCTGTTTCCTCTCAAATGGGTCTGCTTTTGCTGCTCCCGGAGTAGGTCACATGCCCATGACACAGATGGTGAGGGCATGCCAGAAACTGTTCACTTGGAGTGACAGCAATTGCAAGTCTGGAGGCACATGGGTGGCCATTTGATTATCTGGTTTCTTCTTTCAAAGTGTTCCACAATATGAAGAGAGACAAGGTTGTTTCGTTGCGTACACAGTGACATTCGTAGGGTGGAACTTTACAGCCTCGCTCATCCCGAAACCGTAAAATCCCGTCCAAACTCAATGGACCTTCCTGTTGTCCGCCCCTCGCCCGCTCCGATTCCCGTGCCAGGCGAGCCAGTAAAATTCTGGCTGTAGTGTCTGAAATAAAGTGGTTCTTCAATGCTTGGAGTGTTTCTTTTTCAGTCTGTCAGTTTCTGCTCGAACACAGCTGATAAAGCAGGAAGGCTTTCAGAAAGGAGAGGCAGCAGTGAAGCCTCCATTGTTTGTCCAGGATGTGTATCAGAAAGAGTATTCTAAATGACCTTGCCCACCTTTGTGAGGCCATTAAAATGCTTCCTGATTGTGTGGCAGTTCTTCGAGTGGTTGGGGTTGCATTAATTGCTTTCAAAAGCGCCTTTCATAGAATTTGACAGACATTCTTAATGGGATTGCTGCCCTCAATCTCCAATAGTGCTTCCTATCTCACCTTTATTGTTGCTAATAAAACATCTGCTGTTGAATCAGTGAGATTGGGAGTCCTCCTGCTCTCCAAACCCGCAGCCCCTTCCCCCTTTAATGAGCTGAAAGAAAACACAGCACCACCATTTCCCTCCATTACTTTTTTCCTTTACTCTTTTTTCCCTTTCCAGTAAGTATCATTGGCTGGGCCAGCATTTGTAATCGCCCTTGAACCGAATGGCTCACTTGGTCATTTCAGAGCCAACCACATTGCTGTGGCTCTGGAGTCACACGTAGGCCAGACCAGGTAAGGACAGCAGATTTCCTTCTTTAAAGGACATTTGTGAACCAGATGGGTTTTTACAACAGTCACTTCACTTTTAATTCCAGAACTTTTATTGATTTCAAATTTGACTGTCTGTTGTGGTGGGATTTGAACCCGGGTCCCCAGAACATTACTCTGGGTCTCTGGATTAATAGTCCAGTGACAATACCACAATGCTACCGCCTCTTTATGGAATGATGTTTCAAGCGTGCCCTACATCTGCAACTCGAGGATGCCAGTGTGCAGTCAGGAAGAAGCTGTGCCCAGCTGTCTAACCCGCCAATGGAAGGAGACGCCAGACTTTCACCATTGAAGGTTTTTGTGAAATAATGGATTTTATTTTTCTTTGTTTGTGCAGTTTTGAAATGTTTGTGTCCTCTCTGTGTTTTCTGTCGGGGCAACAGTTTGCATCTTTCCTGTTCTGGGCCCAAACACATTTCCCTTCCTCAAAAGCACCTTTCTGAGATTGACACATCCATTGAGGAAACTCTGCCATGCTGAATGAATCTTTAACATTGATGTAGACAATGTTGCAAAGGTAGTCTCTTCCATTGTTATATTAACATCATGTGGAAAATAGAAAATGAGTTTGTTCCCTTGCAATGTCATCCTTCACACTGATGAATATTAAATTAAGACAGAAAATGAGAGAGACAGATGGGGAGAGATAATGGAATTAAAGCAGTCTCTTCCTCTGAACTTTAATACGCCCATATTGCAATCTATTCTCTAATTACCTCATCCTCATCATTTTCTTTTGAAATGTGTTTAAACTCCGCTGGGCTAATGCATGGTCCGCTGGTCCTGATTTGAATTCAAGGACACACACAAACAATTCCTTCAGCAAAGGGAAGTTTCCTCAGACAGACGCTTGAAAGAGACACCACAGCTTTAACCGGAAACCGGGTAGAAAAAAAAATTACAGATAGTGAAAAACAGCAAAAAAAAAGGAAAAATGGATTTACAGCAGGACTCATCAACATGACGACGGAGGTCCTACTCTTTGGGCGGAATTTTCCTGTCCCGCCTGCCACGGGAATTGTAGCAGGAAGGGGGCGGACCATGGAAAGATCCGTTGACCTCGGGTAGGATTTTCCAGTCTTGGGGCGAGTGCAGCCGGAAAATCCCATCCTTTGTTTCTTTAGCTACCCTCTTTATTTGGGTAACTTGGGACACCCTCCAGTCAGATTGAATCTACCCCACAATGTAGATATAACTGAAATACCTCCGGGAAACTTCCTTAGCATCCAATATCTTAAACTGAGGACATGCTGTACAGCTTTGGACACTTTTGGATGTTTTTTTCAATCCGACCTCCTCATTTTCAGAAGACTAACAAAGCAGCTACCATGGGGTGGCACGGTAGCACAGTGGTTAGCACTGCTGCTTCACAGCTCCAGGATCCCGGGTTTGATTCCCGGCTCGGGTCACTGTCTGTGTGGAGTTTGCACATTCTCCTCGTGTCTGCGTGGGTTTCCTCCGGGTGCTCCGGTTTCCTCCCACAGTCCAAAGATGTGTGGGTTAGGTTGATTGGCCAGGTTAAAAATTGCCCCTTAGAGTCCTGAGATGCGTAGGTTAGAGGGATTAGCGGGTAAAATATGTGGGGGTAGGGCCTGGGTGGGATTGTGGTCGGTGCAGACTCGATGGGCCGAATGGCCTCCTTCTGCACTGTAGGGATTCTATGATTCTTCTATGATTCAGCCCAGGCAGAGAGAGGTCAGAGAGCAGTGTCTCAGGGTAAACAGAGAGAGGTCAGAGAGCAGTGTCTCAGGTAAACAGAGAGAGGTCAGAGAGCAGTGTCACAGGGTAAACTGAGAGAGGTCAGAGAGCAGTGTCTCAGGGTCAACAGGTCTCCATGTCAATTAAAGGAGGAAGATATTTAAGCATTGGCATTTCCAGTTACTGGGGAGGAAGCATGTTGTGATCCAAGTGTCAAAATGGGATACCTTCATTGTTCAGTCCCCAGCCTGAACGCACATTTCTCGCTGCGCCTGTGTCTGCTCTGGTGAGGGAGGAGGAATGGAGTTGCACTAGTGTCTGTAGTGTTTGTGTTTGCTGAAGACTGTTTTGTTGGAATAAAATTCCATGGATGTGCCCAAATATCGGATTTACTGCAGAGAGAGAGGACAGGAAGGATTAGATTTGTGCTTTCTGTACTGTAATCTGTTCCACTTGCCTCTTCAGCCTGATGTCTGCATCCGTGTCTGTGCCAACAATCACTTCACTGATAGTGGCTTCTTTCCTGGTCTTACGAGCCCAGCCTTCCCCATGATCCAGATCAGGCCATCTCACACATCACAGGATGACAGTTTGAGTTTGTCATTATTGAGTCTCCTCAACTCCCTCCAGACATCTTCACCTCGCTGATCCTTCAGCTGAGTGCTCTGCTCAATCTGAAGGAGGGATCCAGGGAAATGGTGTGTTTGACAACTTCACCAGCTTTAAGGATAGGGAGGCTGGGTCCTCTCCTTCAGCTTGCTGCAGTGATACTTGGCTTGCCATGTTCATGCAGCTAATGGCATTGTTACGCTCTGGGAAGGCAAAGGATGAACACAAGTGCAGCTGCAGAGGGCAACTGCTGTCCCCATAACAGGAACGCAAAGATCCACGAAGATAAAGGCAAAATGCTGCGGATGCTGGAATCTGAAACAAAAACAGAAAATGCTGGGAAATCTCAGCAGGTCTGACAGCATCTGTGGAGAGAGAATAGAGCCAATGTTTTGAGTCGGGATGAATAATGTCACTGGCATATTATTTGTCAAGACTACGTTTCATCTTTATTTTCTAAAATGTTTATGAGTGACACAGATGTTTCTAAATGCAGCTGGTACATAACTGGACAAAGCTGGACACCTTGTATTGTCATTAAACATAAGGATTCTCTTTTAAATGCATTGTAATATCTGTCAAGGAGCTCCTCGTTAAACAATTGTTGCTCTGCAACTGAATCACATTTGCCAGCAAGATTTGGATTCCTAATAAGTGCCGGGTTAACCAAGGACAGCAGGACAGTAATGAAAACTTTACATCAATATCAATACCTCTGAGTTAGAGAGAAGTAAACATCCTGTAAGCTTTGAGTGAAGAACAAACGAGGTGTACCAGCTCCTATACACACATCCCCACCTTCCTCTCATCAGCATTTAATTCAGGAACCTGCCAATACTCAGGATTAGGCCTCAGACACAAAGGATGGACACTCAGATCATGAGCTCGAGTAGGTTCCACAAACATGAAACTTTCCGATATGACTGGAGTTGAGGTGTTAACCCTTTCGAATGCTTCTTCTGATGTTTCTTCTGTCTTAGAAAAGCTGACTCCTTAAGGGTACAAAGGTTATTGAACCAGGCAGGAAGGGTATTTGGAGTTGCACTTTCACAGAATATGAAAAGTATTGGCTGTAGCTTGCTCCCAAAATCTCTGCCTTCGAGCCTCTCTCACAATGGGGTGATCCCACAGTCTGAGTTGCAACTGGTCACACAGGCCATGTGACCCTTACTCTGTTGTGTTTCCTTTAAAGGCACCATCATCACATCCCTTTCCCTCTAAGTCCTTTATACAACCTTCAATAACAAATTCACTCAGTCCAAAATTTTAACCAAACATTGTGAACAAGGGTTGGACAATTATAAATCGAGTTTTGAGGGGGTTCCTTGCAGAGCAGCGTAACTCTGTAATCTGAGAAGTTTTCACATGATCAACATTAACAGGAACTGCAATCACGGCTACCTTTCTGGCATGAGTGACTCATCACTATTCGCCTCCATGCAGACAGCAGTTATTTTGATATCTTCAGTCAAAGAGATACTTTGGTGCTCACAGGTTCAAACACAATTTCTTGACAGCAATACTGACTGAAGAAGTATCTCTCTACTCCTCAAGTGATCTACATGTTTATAAATGATCTGTCGCTACATGTCCACTTTGTATGAAAGGGGTCTGGTCTTTGAGATGGCATTCTCCATACACGAGATCGCCGGTCGGGGATCAAGACCCAATGAAACCTGAAAAGTGCGAATCTCGCTGGCGACGAGATTTCTGATTTTTACCACCATTCGCCGGCAACGTAATCAGGTTTATGCTGACAATGGGTGAGAATCTGATTTCCATTTATTTAAATAAATCTGAATCTAATTGAAGACCCCCTGCCGAACCTTTTCCCCTTCGATTTCGCCTGGGGTGTGGCCAGCGAGCTAAGGAGATTGCCATTAAATTTAAGGGGACCGGAAACTCCCGGTCATTAGTGCACTGAAAAGGAAAGGTGAGCGTGGGAGCTGCCCCGGCTTGGGAAGTGGTTACGATTCATTTACTATTGCTACAGTCAAGCGCCAACTCTACATCCGAAACACTAAAAAGAAAGCATTTCTCCTCGAGTTATGAGTGAGATGGGAGAAAACGTAATAAAATAATTAATTACTTTTTCCCAAGAAGATTGTAAAAAGGATTGGAAGCTTTTTAACCCTCATGTTGCAATAATGCCCTGTCATAGAACATAGAACATAGAAAGCCACAGCACAAACAGGCCCTTCGGCCCACAAGTTGCGCCGATCACATCCCCACCTCTAGGCCTATCTATAGCCCTCAATCCCATTAAATCCCATGTACTCATCCAGAAGTCTCTTAAAAGACCCCAACGAGTTTGCCTCCACCACCACCGACGTCAGCCGATTCCACTCACCCACCACCCTCTGAGTGAAAAACTTACCCCTGACATCTCCTCTGTACCTACCCCCCAGCACCTTAAACCTGTGTCCTCTCGTAGCAACCATTTCAGCCCTTGGAAATAGCCTCTGAGAGTCTACCCTATCCAGACCTCTCAACATCTTGTAAACCTCTATCAGGTCACCTCTCATCCTTCGTCTCTCCAGGGAGAAGAGACCAAGCTCCCTCAACCTATCCTCATAAGGCATGCCCCCCAATCCAGGCAACATCCTTGTAAATCTCCTCTGCACCCTTTCAATGGCTTCAACATCTTTCCTGTAATGAGGTGACCAGAACTGCGCGCAGTACTCCAAGTGGGGTCTAACCAGGGTCCTATAAAGCTGCGGCATTATCTCCCGACTCCTAAACTCAATCCCTCGATTAATGAAGGCCAGTACGCCGTACGCCTTCTTGACCGCATCCTCCACCTGCGAGGCCGATTTAAGAGTCCTATGGACCCGGACCCCAAGGTCCTTCTGATCCTCTACACTGCTAAAAATGGTACCCTTCATATTATACTGCTGCTTCATCCCATTGGATCTGCCAAAATGGATCACCACACACTTATCCGGGTTGAAGTCCATCTGCCACTTCTCCGCCCAGTCTTGCATTCTATCTATGTCTCGCTGCAACTTCTGACATCCCTCCAAACTATCCACAACACCACCTACCTTGGTGTCGTCAGCAAACTTACCAACCCATCCCTCCACTTCCTCATCCAGGTCATTTATGAAAATGACAAACAGCAAGGGTCCCAGAACAGATCCCTGGGGCACTCCACTGGTCACTGACCTCCATGCAGAGAAAGACCCCTCCACAGCCACTCTCTGCCTTCTGCAGGCAAGCCAGTTCTGGATCCACAAGGCAACAGCCCCTTGGATCCCATGCCCTCTCACTTTCTCAAGAAGTCTTGCATGGGGGACCTTATCGAACGCCTTGCTGAAGTCCATATAGACCACATCCACCGCTCTTCCTTCGTCAATGTGTTTGGTCACATTTTCAAAGAACTCAACCAGGCTCGTAAGGCATGACCTGCCCTTGACAAAGCCGTGCTGACTACTTTTGATCATACTAAACTTCTCTAGATGATCATAAATCCTGTCTCTCAGGATCCTCTCCATCAACTTACCAACCACTGAGGTTAGACTCACCGGTCGGTAATTTCCCGGGCTGTCCCTGCTCCCTTTCTTGAATATAGGGACCACATCTGCAATCCTCCAATCCTCCGGAACCTCTCCCGTCTCCATCGACGATGCAAAGATCATCGCCAAAGGCTCCGCAATCTCCTCCCTCGCCTCCCACAGTAACCTGGGGTACATCCCATCCAGTCCCGGCGACTTACCAACCTTGATGCCATTCAATAGTTCCAACACATCCTCTTTCTTTACGTCCACATGCTCGATCCTTTCTGTCCACCGCAAACCAGCAGTACAACCACCCAGATCCCTTTCCACCGTGAATACCGAGGTAAAGTATTCATTAAGCAGCTCCGCCATTTCTAACGGTTCCGCACAAACTTTTCCCCCTTCACCTTTTAAGGGTCCTATGCCTTCACATCTCATCCTTTTACTCTTGACATATTTGTAGAAAGCCTTGGAATTCTCCTTAATCTTACCCGCCAAGGCCTTCTCATGACCCCTTCTCGCTCTCCTAATTTCCTTCTTAAGCTCCTTCCTACATCCCGTATACTCCTCTAAATCCTTAACACCTCCTAGCTCTCTGAACCTTCTGTACGCCTCTCTTTTCTTATTCACCAGGTTCATCACAACCTTCGTGCACCACGGTTCCCGTACCCTACCAACACCCCCCTGTCTCATCGGAACGTTGTCATGCAGAGCTCCAGACAAACATTCCTTGAAAATCCTCCACTTTCCTTCGGTACTTTTCCCCAAGAATGCCTCCTTCCAATTTACCCGTCTAATTTCCTCCCTGATGACACTGTATTTCCCTTTACTCCAGAGAAACACTTTCCTAGCCTGCCTGATCCTATCTCTTTCCAATGCTATCGTGAAGGAGATAGAATTATGATCGCTATCCCCAAGATGCTCACCCACCGAGAGATCCTCCACCTGTCCAGGTTCATTAGCCAGCACCAGATCAAGTACAGCCTCTCCTCTAGTAGGCTTATCCACATACTGTGTCAGGAAACTCTCCTGGACACACCTAACAAACTCCTCTCCATCCAAACCCCTAGCCCTAGGGATATTCCAATCTATGTTTGGGAAATTAAAATCTCCCATCACGACAACTCTGTTATTCCTACATCTCTCCAGGATCTGTTTCCCCATCTGCTCCTCAACATCTCTGTTACTATTGGGCGGCCTATAGAAAACACCCAGCAACGTTACCAACCCCTTCCTGTTCCTAACCTCCACCCACAGAGACTCCGTAGTCAATCCCTCCACGGCGTCCACCTTCTCTACAGCCGTGACACTATCCCTGATCAACAGTGCCACTCCCCCCCCTCTCTTGCCTCCCTCCCTGTCCTTCCTGAAACATCTAAAACCCGGCACCTGAAGCACCCAGTCCTGTCCCTGAGACATCCAAGTCTCCGTAATGGCCACCACATCACAATTCGAAGCAGCAATCCACGCTCTAAGCTCATCCATTTTATTCACTACACTCCTGTCATTCTCAATTATTAATTATGTTTAATTCTATAATCTTCACTTCCATTTTCTTATTATTGTCAAATATATTTTGTTTGCTGGTTATTTTATAGAACATAGAACAGTACAGCACAGTACAAGCTATCCCACTCCCTATCATCCTGGTGTGCTCCATGTGCCTATCCAATAACCGCTTGAAAGTTCCTAAAGTGTCCGACTCCACTATCACAGCAGGCAGTCCATTCCACACCCCAACCACTCTCTGAGTAAAGAACCTACCTCGTACGTCCCTCCTATATCTTCCACCACGAACCTTATAGTTATGCCCCCTAGTAACAGCTACATCCACCTGAGGAAATAGTCTCTGAACGTCCACTCTATCTATCCCCCTCATCATCTTATAAACCTCTATTAAGTCGCCTCTCAACCTCCTCCGCTCTAAAGAGAAAAGCCCTAGCTCCCTCAACCTTTTCTCATAAGACCTACCCTCCAAACCAGGCAGCATCCTGGTAAATCTCCTTTGCACTCTTGCCAGTGCTTCCACGTCCTTCTTATAGTGAGGTGACCAGAACGGCACACAATATTCCAAATGTGGTCTCACCAAGGTCCTGTACAGTTGCAGCATAACCCCACGGCTCTTAAACTTAATCCCCCTGTTAATAAACGCTATCATACTATAGGCCTTCTTCACGGCTCTATCCACTTGAGTGGCAACCTTCAGAGACCTGTGGATATGAACTTCAAGATCTCTCTGTTCCTCCACATTCCTCAGGACCCTACTTTTGACCCTGTAATCCGCATTCAAATTTGTCCTACCAAAATGAATCACCTTGCACTTATCAGGGTTAAACATCTGCCATTTTTTGGCCCAGCTCTGCATCCTATCAATGTCTCTTTGCAGCCTACAACAGCCCTCCACCTCATCCACAACTCCACCAATCTTGGTGCCATCTGCAAATTTACTGATCCACCCTTCAGCCCTCTCCTCCAAGTCATTTATAAAAATCACAAATAGCAAATAGCCTCACAGCGCTAGGGATCTGGGTTCAATTCTGGCCTCGGGTGGCTGTGTGGAGTTTGCACATTCTCCCTGTGTCAATAGTTGTGTGTTGGCCTGTTCAATTAGTACATTGTAAATAGCTTGTATCCAGTGACTGTCCTTGTACACTGTTACACCTCAGTACTGCAAAGGGTGGGAATCTCATTTCAATAGATTTAATGTATTTTAATATTATTAACAGCTCCCTCGCCATCTGATCCCCTTCACTAAATGTTCATCTCTCGCTGCAATGTTCACTTTGGGTTTGGCCAAAGGAGAGACAGTCAAGGGATCCCTCCAGGGGGAGGTATAACCCCCAGGGGAAATGGACATGGCCGTTCATTGCTACCTGACACTGCCGGCTGGCACAGGTCGTCAGTGCCAACATGTGCCAGTGGGCATTAGTGGGAGCCCCTTTTGCTGGGGTTCGGAGAGTTTCATTTATGTATGGTGGAAGTGTGGGAGGGGAGACAATTGAAACTGTGGAGGGATGGGTTTGCCAGCGATGATTATGGGGAGGTGGGGGGAGGAGGATGTCAGCGATGATTGTGGGGAGAGGGGAGGGGGGATGGCAGCGATGATTATGGGGTGGGGGGAGGGGGGATGGCAGTGATGATTATGGGGAGTGGGAGGGGTGATGCCAGCGATGATTATGGGGAGAGGGGAGGGGGGATGGCAGTGATGATTATGGGGAGGGGGGAGGGGGGATGGCAGTGATGATTATGGGGTGGGGGGGGGTGGTGAATAAACTTTTTGTCCTGACTGAGGTGCCTGGGTATCTGTGGAGTGGGTATTGCTGGCTCTACAAGGCTCCACCCTGTCAGAGGGATGGCCTAAACGACGTCCACTCATTTTTTTTGGTCTAAGAGGTACAAGATCTGCAGAGACACCCTGCCCGTGGAGCTGGAGAGCATCACAGCGGATTTCTGTCTGACACTTTGAGAAATCTTGGGAAGATTGCTTTAGAAAATCTGAAAACTCAATTCTATTTCTTGGGCTGACGAACCTTGGAAACGAACATCTCAATTTGACAAAGCCATTAACAAGCAGGTGTTGCTTACTACAAGTTATTACCAAATAGTGCCTTTAAGTTTCATTACAGATAACAAAAGGTTCGATATTCCAGCTCTTTCTGAGGAAGCATGGAATTAGGCCGTCATTTCTATGTAATGATAAACCCAACCACTTCACATTCATCTCCAAGTGAATAATAGAGATCCTGTTTTCTATTAGCACATTTTCAAATGGGATCTAAGGAGCTAGCTCCCTCTTACTGGGTTAATATGGCAGCTTATTTCCCCAGTCCATTAAATCAATTGGAATCCTAAAGAGCGTGCATCCTGCATTCTGAAAAAGTGGGTGACTGATTCCTCCATAAGCTGCCTGATGTAACTCGCATTTTCATGCCCAGGTGTCTGAGCCTTGACAGAGGTCAGGTTCATTCTGCATTCTATTTTCTAATATATTCGAGAGTTCTCATTATCTCCTTAGTATGACCCTGTCTTGCTGGTAAGAGGTTCTCTCACTAAACCCTGCCAGGCAGTTACAGCAGAAATGGCAAGTGTATTAAATTGTCTTTCCGCTGTCATTTTCTTTAACACAAGAAACACTTTCCCATCCTTAGAATTCAGCTCAATTCTCCAGAGAGCAGACCATCCTATCCCAACTTTTTAAATGTACATTTATCTGCAGCCATGTATCAGGTGCAGTAATATTTTAAACTTAAATATTGGCAAACCATGTTACAACACTTCATTATAAACTGCTGGTTGTAAATTACATGTGCCCTCTGGAGCCAGTTGCTAATCTGTATTTGTAGTGGGACTGCAGTTTGAGCGTGAGACTTTTCAATATCAATGTTTCAATTAGGAAAGTACTGAGGCATTCCAACCGGAAATGTTTGTTAGCATGTATAAAGGAGTTTGGATGCTCGAAGAATTATACGTAAAGTTGTTTTCAGTCATTGGAAATCTAGCCAATTCCCTATCATTATTAAACGTTGGGTTATAAGAACAGTCATATAAGAGTGGTAACCATTAAAAATTGAAAATAATTCCATTCCTGATAAGACACACAATTGTTCTGCCTGCACTTTCTTAATGCCCGATTTTACCATTTTCATTCTGAGTGCCGAACCTGAGCGTAGTACAGATCCGACTTAGAAATCCGCTTTCAGGCACCCCCATACGCTCTCAGCCACCTCCAGTCCGATTCACGCAGTGGGCGGGGCTTAGCCCTCCCGAAACGATCAGAGCTCTGAACTGCACATGTGCAGTTAGAAAAAAATTTGAAAAAACGCACCCGTGTCAGATCGCTCCTGGGCTGCAGAAAGCAGAGAAAGCGACCCAGGAGCGAAAGGTGGGAGCAACGGTGTATCTCAGGGTGGGGAGTGGGGGGTTGGGGGGAGGCGCAGATGGATCTCTGGTGGGGGTGCAGGGGGTGCAGAGGGGTCCGCTGCTACTCTGCGGGCGATCGGTGGGGGGCAGGGGTGGCGATCGGTCTGGGTAACGGTGGGTGGTGGATAAGGGGGACAGTGAAGTGTGTGTGTGCCCCTCATTCACCCCCCCCACTACCCAGACTGATCGCCACCCCTTCCCCCCTCTCCCCCACTGATCACCCGCAGAGTGGCAGCAGACCCCCCTGCCCCCCCACCAGAGATCCATCTGCCCCCCCCTCCCACCAGAGATCCATCTGCCCCCCCCACCGGAGATCCACCTGCCTCCCCCACCAGAGATCCATCTGCCCCCCCACCAGAGATTCATCTGCCCCCCACTCCCTGAGATACATCTGCCCCCCCTCCCTTAGATACATCTTACCCGCCTCCCTCCTCCCCCCTCCCCAAGACAACGATCTGGCCTCACTTCCCCCCCTCCCGACAACGAACTTGCCTCACTCCCCCCCACCCCCCCAGAGAATGGTCTGGCCTCACTCCCCCTCCCCTCCAGAGGAACATCTGACCCACCTCCACCCTCCCCCCCACCACTGATCTGAGCCAGAGAGCCGTTGGAAACACTGAACACACTCTTCAGAAGCTGGAGCACCCGACTCAGACTTTTATTCAGCAGGTCCCTAAAAGCGTGGTCCCGGATTGGTAAACGCGGCGGTAAAGGGGGAAATGCTGATAAAGTTGGGCGGGCAGTTCATTAATTCAATTTAAATACATGCAAATGCATTTAAATCGTTGTTGCGCCCGATTTGGGCATGGAACGGATCCCCGCCATTCGCGGGTCTCGGTAAAGTGGCAATCTGAGCAGATGCGGGTGCAGATCGCGATAACGGCCTCACACCGACTTTACCATGATTTCGCGCCCGAAAACGGGCGCAAATTGTTGGTAAAATCGGGCCTTTCGAGTAAAATGTTACCATCGGGATTTTACGGACTCACTCGTCACAAAACCATAAAATCCCGCCCAAAGTCAACGGACATTCCCATCGTCCGTCCCTCACCCGCTTTGATTCCCGTGGTGGGCAGGCCGGTAAAATTGCAGCCATTAGAGTCATAGAGTCATAGAGGTTTACAGCATGGAAACAGGCCTTTTGGCCCAACTTGTCCATGCCGCCCTTTTTTTAAAAAACCCTTAAACTAATCCCAATTGCCCGCATTTGGCCCATATCCTTCTATACCCATCTTACCTATGTAACTATCTAAATGCTTTTGAAAAGACAAAATTGTACCCGCCTCTACTACTACCTCTAGCAGCTTGTCCCAGCCACTCACCACCCTCTGTGTGAAAACATTGCCCCTCTGGACACTTTTGTATCTCTTTCCTCTCACCTTAAACCTGTGCCCTCTAGTTTTAGACTGCCCTACCTTTGGGAAAAGATGTTGACTATCTAGCTGATCTGTGCCCCTCATTATTTTATAGACCTCTATAAGATCACCCTTCAGCCTCCTACACTCCAGAGAAAAAAGTCCCAGTCTATTCAGCCTCTCCTTATAACTCAAACCATCAAGTTCCGGTAGCATCCTCGTAAATCTTTTCTGCGCTCTTTCTAGTTTAATAATTGCGTGTGAATTAATCTGAGAAGCAATCGCTGGAATACACTGAAGTCATGAAAGGTGCAATGTAAATGCAAGTATTTTTCTCTTTTAAAACAGAAATGATTAGGAGTCACCCACTCTTTCACAATGCTTTCCACGTGTGATGCACTCTCTTTGGGATTCCAATTGATTGAATGGACTGGGAAAATAGGCTACCATATTAACCCAGTGAGAAGGAGAAAGATTAAGAAACGGGATAGATTTTTAAAAAATGATGAATGGCTTTGATTGTGTAAATAGGAAAATGGTATTTTCACAGATATTAAACGTAACAGGGCATGGGGAGAAGGCTAAGGAATGGAACTTAATGGATTCATCTATTACATGAGAAAGATAAGCCATGGTGCCCTCCATTTGATTTCACACAAATAACAGCGAGCCAAAAGTGGGAACTCGTGAACCAGGAGAAATACACCACATTTAAACCCAGGGCAGTCTAAAGCAGAATTGGAGAATGCAGAGCCTTCAAAGCCTGTCACTGAATTCCAAATCCAGGCGAGGAGTGTGTCTAATAAGCACACACTGAGATGGCCAGCTCAGCCGGTGGTCACGACACAGTCATACATTAAATAGATTGCAAACCTGAGGAGATCAGAGCGTCATTAATCCACGTTAATTACTTCTATCAATAGATAATAACGAGGCAATAAAACTTTTCTTTCTCCATCTGACCGATGGCATCAGAGAAGATCAGCAACTCAGATACATCCAATTTACATAGTTATGAAGCAGGAATTTGCATATTCTAATTGACCAGTCTATTCTTACCCAGACTAGTAATTAAAGTCAGGGATCACCGTAATAACTGCTGAAAGAAGTGTTCAAACGTAAGGAGGAACTTCGTAAGTCACTGTGGCTGATGGGAAGTAACGCACAATGGAAGTTCCTCCAGTTACTGCTCACCCAATAAATTCAGCAAAGTGCAAGATGGAAAATGCCACATTCCTGTTAAACATTGCCAATGGCTAAGGCTTTTTGCCAGTTTAACCAATTGTAAAGTCATTATTTAAGCCTTTTGGACTTTTTGATCTGAATTATTAATACCTATTTCTGGGGGAAGGAATAGATTTGAAACCCTGTATAACTTGGTAAAAGGACACACATCTGTCAGTTTATTCAGAATCGTAGAATCATGCAGCGCAGAAGAGGCCCTTTAGCCCATCGAATCTGCACTGACACATTAGAAACACCTGAACTCCCCCTTAATCCCATCTGCCAGCACTCTACTGATGGACAATGTTTGACCACCAGATCCAGCAGGAAGGAGCTCCTATTGAAAGGCATTGCAGATGCTGGACAATGCCTGCCATGCCAATCTGCAGAAGCTCTTCAGATCGGCCAAGGAATCTGAATTTTTATCAGTGGACCCTTTCACATGAGTAGTGGCTTCTTCAATCTCAACTTCTCTGCTGTTTGCCTCACCTGTGCTGTGCAACCTATCTCTGTGCTCCTGCAGACCCTAACATAGCACAGAAACTCTGTTGTGGAATATAGAACATAGAACATAGAAAAAATACAGTACAAACAGGCCCTTCGGCCCACATGTTGCACCGGTCATGTCCCTACCTACCTAGGCTTATATGTAGGCTTACCTATAACCCTCAATCCCATTAAGTCCCATGTACTCATCCAGAAGTCTCTTAAAAGACCCTATCGAGTTTGCCTCCACCACCACTGATGGCAGCCGATTCCACTCACCCACCACCCTCTGAGTGAAAGATTTACCCCTGACATCTCCTCTGTACCTACACCCCAGCACCTTAAACCTGTGTCCTCTCATAGCAGCCATTTCAGCCCTGGGAAAAAGCCTCCGAGAATCCACCCGATCTATACCTCTCAACATCTTGTACACCTCTATCAGGTCACCTCTCATCCTTCGTCTCTCCAAGGAGAAAAGACTGAGCTCCCTCAACCTATCCTCATAAGGCATGCCAACCATGATCATCTTCTTGTTGCCTGTTTCAAAGCCTTGAAACTGTGTTAGTTAGTGTCTGTCGTAATGTCAGACTGTCCTATGTCCAGACAACGGCTGATTTGCATCGAGATTAACCTGCACCTGTCCAGTCTGCAAATCAGAGGTGAACTGGATCACATTTGAAATTTCTACAATTCCACTTCCCACTGAACCTCAGCATATCTGTTCCTGGCGGTTAAAATTCCACCTGTAAAAGGTGGATCTGTACATATAAAACCATCTGGAGTTGAGATTGTTAAATCTTAATCACGAAAAATTTGTTCTCGAATGGGCTTAAATAATTTGCCAAACCTGGGATAGAATAGATTTTGGAGCATAGTTTGGGCCTGATTTTACCAACAATTTGCGCCCGTTTTCGGGCGCGAAAACATGGTAAATTCGGATGTGAGGCCTTTATCGCGATCTGCACCCGCCTCTGTGCAGATCGCCACTTTACCGAGACCCGATGTAAATCAGCCGTTGTCTGGACGTAGGACAGTCTGACATTACGACAGACACTAATTAACACAGCCATTTGCATCATTAGCACATGGCAATGAGATGACTTTGAATGGAGTTCAATGGGAATATTAATTTAAGATCACCAGCTTCTATTACCTGAGGCTGTGCAAGCCTGCTTGTAAAAAGGAAGCTTGGTGGAATGACACTTCATGGGGTGTTTAAAGTGCAGATTGTCCAATACTCATTAAATCTCAGTGCTTTCAACTGCCTTATCAGTTCCCCCTGGCAGAGATCGTGGGAGCACAGAGGTTCTTGAGAAGTTTCAAGGCTTTGAAACAGGCAACAAGAAGATGATCATGGTTGGCATGCCTTATGAGGATAGGTTGAGGGAGCTCGGTCTTTTCTCCTTGGAGAGACGAAGGATGAGAGGTGACCTGGTGCATGCATTTAAATTGAATTAATGAACTGCCCGCCCAGCTCTACCAGCATTTCCCCCTTTACCACCGCGTTTACCAATCCGGAACCGCGCTTTTAGCGACCTGCTGAATAAAAGTCTGAGTCGGGTGCTCCAGCTTCTGAAGAGCGCGTTCAGTGTTTCCAACGGCTCTCTGACTCAGATCAGTCGTGGGGGTGGGGGTGGAGGCGGGTCAGCTCATTCTCTAGTTGGAGGGGGGAGGAGGGGAGTGAGGCCAGATCGTTGTCTGGTTGGGGGGGGGGGGGGGGGGGGGGGGGGGGAGGCGGAGGCGGGTCAGATGTATCTCTGGCGGGGAGGGGGGAGGGCTGATCGTTGCCTGGTGGTGGGGGGAGGAGGAGGCGGGTCAGATGTTCTTCTGAAGGGGAGGGGGAGTGAGGCCAGATTGTTGTCTGGGGCGGGGGGCGGGAGTGAGGCCAGATCGTTGTCTTGGGGGGTGGGGAGGGAGGGAGGTGGGTAAGATGTATCACAGTGGGGGGGGGCAGTTGGATCTCTGGTGGGGGGGGGCAGATGTATCTCTGGTGGGGGGACAGATGGATCTCTGGTGGGGGGCAGATGGATCTCTGGTGGTGGGGGCAGATGGATCTCTGGTGGGAGGGCAGATGGATCTCTGGTGGGGGGCAGAGGGATCTCTGGTGGGGGGACAGGGGGGTCCGCTGCCACTCTGTAGGCGATCGGTGGGGGGAGGGGGGCAGGGGTGGTGATCGGACAGTGATGTGTGTGTGTCCCCCTTATCCACCCCCCCACTACGCAGACCGATCACCACTCCTGCCCCCCCCTACAATCGCCCGCAGAGGGGCAGCAGACCCGTCTGCCCCCCACCAGAGATCCATCTGCCCCCCTCACCAGAGATCCATCTCCCCCCCCCCCCACCCCCGAGATACATCTTACCTGCCTCCCTTCTCCCCCCCACCCCTCCCCCCCCCCGAGATACACCCCCACTCCCGCTTGTCGCTCCTGGGCCGCTTTCTCTGCTTTCTGCAGCTTGGGAGCGATCCAACACGAGCGCGCTTTTTCAAATTTTTTTCTAACTGTGCATGCGCAGTTCAGAGCTCAGATCGTTTCGGCTGCGCTAAGCCCCGCCCACAGTGTGAATGGGACTGGAGATGGCTGAGAGCGTATGGGGGCGCCTGAAAGTGGATTTCTAAGTCGGATCTGTACTCCGCCCAGATTTGACACTTAGAATGAAAGTGGTAAAATCGGGCCCTTTGTATCTATCTATGTAAGTGTAAGAACCATAATGTGACACAGATATTGGTCATGGCTCGTGTTAATATTTTAGAGGTAATTTTTAGTGTTGGGAAGATTAAAGTTTAACAGAAGAAAATGGAATAAATGCAACTAAAAATCTTGGAGTCTATTACATTTTTAAAAGTTGGAGCTATGTTGATATAAGGGGTTTCCAGCTAGAAAGGTAATAACCATGAAACAGCAGGTGGAATTGAGGAATAGAGAAATGGCAGAGAAGCTAAATCATAGAAACCCTACAGTACAGAAAGAGGCCATTCGGCCCATCGAGTCTGCACCAACCATCAACCCACCCAGGCCCTACCCCCATATCTACCCACTAATCCCTCTAACCTACGACACTAAGGGGCAATTTTCAGCATGGCCAATCAACCTAACCCGCACATCTTTGGACTGTGGGAGGAAACTGGAGCACCCGGAGGAAACCCACGTAGACACGAGGAGAATGTGCAAACTCCACACAGACAGTGACCCAGGTCGGGAATCAAACCCAGGTCCCTGGCGCTGTGAAGCAGCAGTGATTACTTTGTGATTACTTTGAAATGATTACTTTGTGACTGTCTGCACTGAGGATGCAATAGGAAATGTCCGGTGATGCATGTGGCCTCCCCAACCTGCTCAGCCGTCTCTCGTTCTCCATCTTTCTGGACTCTGTGCCAATGTGGGAGAGAGAGAGAGACAGAGAGAGAGAAAAAGAGAGAGAGAGAAAGAGAGAGAGGGAAAGAGAGAGAGAGAAAGAGAGAGAGAGAGAAAGAGAGAGCATGGCCTAAAGATAGAGAGAGCACACGCTGTGCAAACAATAAAGAAATCACTCATTCCTCCCACCGCTCCTCCAATCAGAGACTGTTTCTCTCCCAGATCTGCTACTGATAGGCTCACTGGTGATTGGAGGAGCAGCTCCATGTAGAATCTTTCATTGGCTCTGCAGACTGGATGCAAACTCTTGTCAGGCTGATCCTGGCCAGCGGACTCAGGTTCCAACAAGCCTTCTGTAGATTGTTTTACTTTCCTGACTCTGGCCAATAAAGTTTATCTTGATGTTTAAAATTGTGGAATCGTGTGGCTTTAGCTCCTTAGTAAATAACTGCGATTTCAAACTTTGTCTACTTTAAACAAAAAGTCACTGTTCCCTAACCAGATCACAATAACAGAATAACCCTCAATCTGCGGTCTCTCTCTCTCTCTGAAATAACCATGGTCTCTGCATTGTAATTTAAGTCCAGGAAGGTTGCTTGCATTCCTCAGAGTCTGCATCGCTGGACTACTTTGATAATTATCCTTGATGATCTGTAAATTTAGAAAAAGAGAAGCGACTCAAAAAGAAATCAATGAGAACAGATACAAGGCCATCGGGGTGAATGATTCCATTTCCAAAGCGGTTGCCAGAGGGACTGCACTGAGAAGAAGGGAAAGTGACAACATTGAAGCACCAATTAAGTGTTGAATGAGTGTACCTGCATTTAGAAATAATTTAAAAGGAAGACGCATTCAGCCCGATACGGTGCATCTTCTGGATATTTGATTTGATTTGATTTATTATTGTCACATGTATCATCATACAGTGAAAAATATTGTTTCTTGCGCGCTATACAGAGAAAACATGCCGTTCATAGAGAAGGAAATGAGAGAGTGCAAAATGTAGTGTTACAGTCATAGAGTCTTAGAGGTTTTGAAACAGGCCCTTCGGCCCAACTTGTCCATGCCGCCCTTTTTTTCTAAAACCCCTAAACTAATCTCAATTGCCCGCATTTGGCCCATAGCTAGGGTGTAGAGAAACCTAGAAAACCTACAGCACAAAACGGGCCCTTCGGCCCCACAAATTGTGCGAAACATATCCCTACCTTTTAGGCCTACCTATAACCCTCCATCCGAGATGAAAGATCAGCTTAATGCAAGGTAAGTCCATTCAAATGTTTGACAGCAGCAGGGAAGAAGCTGTTCTTGAGTCAGTTGGTACGTGACCTCAGACTTTTGTATCTTTTTCCCAAAGGAAGAAGGTGGAAGAGAGAATGTCCGGGGTGCGTGGGGTCCTTAATTATACTGGCTGCTTTGCCGAGGCAGCGGGAAGTATAGACAGAGTCAATGGATGGGAGGCTGGTTTGCGAGATGGATTGGGCTACATTCACGACCTTTTGTAGTTTCTTGCGGTCTTGGGCAGAGCAGGAGCCGTACCAAGCTGTGACACAACTAGAAAGAATGCTTTCCATGGTGCATCTGTAAAAGTTGGTGAGAGTCGTAGCTGACATGTCAAATTTCCTTAATTTTCTGAGAAAGTAGAGGCATTGGTGAGCTTTCTTAACTATAGTGCTGGCAGGGGGGGGGGGAACGGGACAGATTGTTGGTGATCTGGACACCAAAATCCTGAAGCTCTCATCCCTACACTATTATGTCACCCCCACACTATTTATTCATTTGGCTCACCATTAACTAAAGCACACACAACCACAGTGACACCTCATGAATGAACTATATTAGCAGCAGGGTGTTACATTTGTGGATAACATACTGGACAAAATATAATGCAAATCAGGTGATTTACAAGTAAATTAGAATGATGTTAATGGAAATTACAAATCTCAATTGATTATCAAGTTGTATTTACTGCAGGAAGTATCAAGTCTGTCCTTTTTATTTACAAACCTACTTGAACTCACGTTGGAAATTCAGCAGAACCCCACCTTGCCCTCAATCTGACTTTATCTATTTTCATACTTGTTCAATTTTGTGAGTGTCCTAAATGATCAATAAAAAGTATTCAGCACCTTCAATCCCAGGCTGGTGAGTTCAGCCCTCCCAGAAACTCAGTCCCTTCTGGATCTTGGGTGGGATTCTCCCAAACAAATTCCAAGTGCTAAATTTGCACAAAAACTGGAGTAAATCCCACTGGTTTTAGATCATACATATTTATTTCTAATGGAGCTGTCAATTCATCTGTGTTGATATGAACGCTGCCGTATTCAGGTACAGGTGCAAACTCCACACAGACAGTGACCCAAGCTGGGAACCGAACCCGGGTCCCTGGCGCTATGAAGCAGCAGTGCTAACCACTGTGCTACCGTCCCGCCCCATACCACAGCAACTAGTTGATGCCAAAATATTGAATGTATTCAAGAGGCGGCTGGATATAGCACTTGGGGCGAATGGGATCAAAAGTTATGGGGAGAAAGCAGGATTAGGCTATTGAGTTGGATGATCAGCCATGATCGTGATGAATGGCGGAGCAGGCACGAAGGGCCAAATGGCCTCCTCCTGCGCCTTATCTTCTATGTTTCTATCAGATTGTTAAAGGTAGCTTGGATGAAGTGTTTTCAGGAAAGTTTCTTACAGCAACATGTTTGAGCACTTATCAGAGGACGGAACTGGATCTGGTAATGTGACAGTGGAGGCTGGGCAGGTGCCACAGACCAGCCTGTTGCAGAGGGTGAGGTGGGTGAAGAACCCAAAGAGAGTGAGAAAAGCAATGGTCATGGACTCCAAACCTTCTCCCTCGTGTTTGCAGTGATGCCTGTGTGACCCTTGATGAAGCTTTGGATCATGGAGTGTCGGAGGGGAGGTGGATGCTCAGACCTTCTTAAAACCACCTCCTGCCTCTTCCTCAGAGCCACTAGTGGGTGAGGAAGCACTCTCACACCAGTCCAATGCACCTTCCAATGAACAGAGGTTACCCTTGCACAGAGTCTAGGGTCACAGCCTTTGCTGGGCCCCTCTAAAGCTGCAGAACCCAGCAGCTGTTCAACACAGGTATCTACATGCACTGGGGCAGCAAGGCCAGCAGTTTGCTTACACATCAACACGAGGGAGAAGGATTGGAATTCATGACCACTGCTTTTCTCACTCTCTCTGGGCTCTGCACCCACCTCACCCTCTGCAACAGGCTGGTCTGTGGCACCCACCCACCCTCCATCACCTCCTTCTCCATCTGCATCATTACAATGAAGGATTTCCCTCCTCTTGTGTGATTATGAGTTCACTTCTGCAATGTGCTGGATCAGAGATCTTCTGGAAAACATGTAAATTAATTTATCTTGGCCTAAAATTCCTTGAGGACATTATCAGAGGGGAGAATGAAAACTCATAATTCATAGAATCATAGAATCCCTCCAGTATGGAAGAGGCCATTCAGCCCATCGAGTCCGCACCGATTCTCTGTCAGAGTATCTTACCCAGGCCCTCTCCCCACCCTATTCCTCTAACACATTAACCATGGCTAATCCATCTCACCAGCACATCTTGGGACATTAAGGGGCAATTTAGCATGGTCAATCCACTTACCTGCACATCTTTGAAGTGTGGGAGGAAACCAGAGCATCTGGAAGAAACCTACGTAGACACGGGGAGAACATAAGAACATAAGAAATAGGAGCAGGAGTAGGCCATCTGGCCCTTCGAGCCTGCCCCGCCATTCAACAAGATCATGGCTGATCTGAAGCGAATCAGTTCCACTTACCTGCCTGCTCCCCATAACCCCTAATTCCCTTATCGATCAGAAAACTATCTAGCCGTGATTTAAACATATTCAACGAGGAAGCCTCCACCACTTCAATGGGCAGAGAATTCCAGAGATTCACTACCCTCTGAGAGAAGAAGTTCCCCCTCAACTCTGTTCTGAACCGGCCCCCCCTTATTTTGAGGCTGTGCCCTCTCGTTCTGGTTTCCCTTCTAAGTGGAAAGAATCTCTCCACCTCTACCCTATCCAGCCCCTTCATTATCTTATATGTCTCTATAAGATCACCCCTCATCCTTCTAAACTCCAACGAGTACAGACCCAATCTGTTTAATCTCTCCTCATAAGCTACACCCCTCATCTCCGGTATCAACCTGGTGAACCTTCTCTGCACTCCCTCCAAGGCCAATATATCCCTTCGCAAATAAGGGGACCAAAACTGCACACAGTACTCCAGTTGCAGCCTCACCAGTGCCTTGTACAGTTGCAGCAAGACCTCCCTGCTTTTATATTCTATCCCCCTCGCGATAAAGGCCAACATTCCATTCGCCTTCTTGATCACCTGCTGCACTTGCAGACTGAGTTTTTGCGATTCATGCACAAGGACCCCCAGGTCCCTCTGCACAGTCGCATGATGTAATTTTTCTCCATTTAAATAATATTCCAATTTACTATTATTTCTTCCAAAGTGGATAACCTCACATTTGCTAACGTTATATTCCATCTGCCAGATCCTCGCCCACTCGCTCAGCCTATCCAAATCTCTCTGCAGACTTTCCGCGTCCTCCACGCAATTCGCTTTCCCACTCACCTTCGTGTCATCAGCAAACTTGAATACCCTACATTCAGTCCCCTCCTCCAGATCATCTATGTAAATGGTAAACAATTGAGGCCCCAGCACCGATCCCTGCGGCACGCCACTGGTCACCAACTGCCAACCAGAAAAGCACCCATTTATCCCAACTCTCTGCTTCCTGTTAGATAGCCAATCCCCAATCCACGCCAACACCTTACCCCTAACTCCGTGTACCACAATCTGCTGCAGCAACCTTTTGTGAGGCACCTTATCGAACGCCTTCTGGAAATCTAAAAACACCACATCCACCGGTTCCCCTCTGTCAACCGCACTAGTGACATCTTCATAAAAGTCCAGTAGATTCGTCAAACACGACTTTCCCTTCATGAATCCATGCTGCGTCTGCTTGATCGAACCATTCTTATTCAGGTGCTCTGTTATTTCCTCTTTAATAATGAACTCTAGCATCTTCCCAACTACGGACGTTAAGCTAACCGGCCTGTAGTTACCCGCCTTTTGTCTACTTCCTTTTTTAAACAGCGGCGTAACAGTAGCTGTTTTCCAGTCAGCCGGCACTACCCCAGAGTCCAGCGAATTTTGATAAATTACTACTAACGCATCTGCTATTACCTCAGCCATTTCTTTCAGTACCCTGGGATGCATTCCATCCGGGCCCGGGGACTTGTCTACCTTCAGTCCTATTAGTCTACCAAGCACCACCTCCTTAGTAACAGTAATTGTATTAAGGACCTCCCCTCCCACCAACTCTCGATCTCTAATATTCGGCAAACTATTTGTGTCTTCCACCGTGAAGACCTACACAAAGAACTTATTTAAAGTCTCAGCCATTTCCTCGTTTTCCACTATTAAATCCCCACTCTCATCTTCCAAGGGTCCAACATTCACTCGAGCCACTCTATTCCTTTTTATATACTTGTAAAAACTTTTACTATCATTTTTTATATTTTGAGCTAGTTTAGTTTCATAATCTATCTTTCCTTTCTTAATCGCTTTCTTAGTCGTTCTTTGTTTTTCTTTAAAGCTTTCCCAATCCACTAATTCTCCACTATTTTTGGCCACTCTGTACGCATCTGATTTTATTTTAATACTCTCCTTTATTTCCTTTGTTATCCACGTCCGGTTATCCTTTTTCTTACAGTCCATCTTTATCACCGGAATATATTTTTGCTGAGTACTTAAAAAAATCTCCTTAAAAATCCTCCACTGTTCCTCAGCTGTCCTACCTACCAGTCTGCTCGCCCAGTCTACATGAGCCAATTCCACCCTCATCCTATCGTACTCCCCTCTGTTCAAGCAGAGGACACTGGTTTGGGACCCTACTTTCTCACCCTCCATCTGTATCAGAAATTCCACCATATTATGATCACTCATCCCAAGAGGATCCTTCACAAGAAGATCCTTAATCCTACCTGTCTCATTTCACAGAACCAGATCCAAGATAGCTCACTCTCTCGTAGGTTCTGTAACATACCGTTCAATGAAACAATCCCAACAGCATTCCAAGAACTCTTCCTCAAGCCCTCCATGTCCAATTTGAGTCGACCAATCAATATGTAGGTTAAAATCCCCCATGATTATTGCTGTTCCACTTTTGCACGCATCTATTATTTGCTTGTTTATAGCCCTCCCCACCTCTAAGTTATTATTTGGGGGCCTATAGACCACGCCTACCAGTGTCTTTCTCCCCCTACTATTCCTTATCTCCACCCACAACGATTCCACATTTTGCTCCTTAGAGCCTATGTCGTCTCTCACTACCATCCTGATATTATCCTTTATTAACAAAGCTACCCCGCCTCCTTTTTCTACCTGTCTATATAGAACGTGCAAACTCCACACAGACAGTCACCCAAAGCTGGAGTTGAACCCAGGTCCCTGGCGCTGTGAGGCAGCAGTGCTAACCACTGTGTCACTGTGCTAGCCTCGGGTCAGACACCCTGACATCAGCCAATGTGCTCGCCTATAAAGTTAGCTCCATTTGTGA
This sequence comes from Mustelus asterias, assembly GCF_964213995.1. NCBI lineage: Eukaryota > Metazoa > Chordata > Chondrichthyes > Carcharhiniformes > Triakidae > Mustelus > Mustelus asterias. Next base: position 137,508,937 of record NC_135809.1, on the reverse strand, counting down.
AGCGGCGGCAGCCCACATTCCTGGATCCGCTACAGTTTGCCTACTGCCACAACAGGTCCACAGCAGACGCCATTTCCCTGGCCTTGCACTCAACCCTGGCACATCTAGATGACAAGGACATCTATGTCAGAGTCCTGTTTATTGACTACAGCTCAGCCTTCAACACCATTATTCCCACGAAACCCATCTCCAAACTCCGTGGCCTGGGCCTTGGCACCTCCCTCTGTGACTGGATCCTGAACTTTCTAATCCACATACTATCAGTAAGAATAGGCAACAACACCTCCTCCACGATCATCCTCAACACCGATGCCCCACAAGGCTGTGTTCTCAGCCCCCTACTGTACCCCTTATACACCTATGACTGTGTGGCCAAATTCCCCTCCAATTCGATTTTCAAGTTTGCTGATGACACCATCGTAGTGGGTCAGATCTCAAACAATGACGAGACAGAGTACAGGAATGAGACAGAGAATCTGGTGAACTGGTGCAGCAACAATAATCCATCACGCAAACCAGTCTCCCATCCATTGATTCTGTCTACTTTTCCCGCTGCCTCAGCAAAGCAGCCAGCATAATTAAGGACCCCACGCACCCCGGACATTCTCTCTTCCATCTTCTTTCTTTGGGAAAAAGATACAAAAGTCTGAGGTCACGTACCAACCAAATCAAGACCAGCTTCTTCCCTGCTGCTGGCAGACTTTTGAATGGACTTACCTTGCATTAAGTTGATCTTTCTCTACACCCTAGCTATGACTGTAACACTACATTCTGCAACCTCTCCTTTCCTTCTCTATGAACGGTATGTTTTGTCTGTACAGCGTGCAATAAACAATACTTTTCACTGCATATCAATACATGTGACAATAATAAATCAAATCAAATCAAACCAAATGTAGGTGCAGAAGGGAATTCTCAAGATGGTCTTGGATGGCAAGGTGGGGAACTGAGGCCCGGGGCTGAGGCTGAGATGTCCCTCTGGAATCGGGAGAAATAGTCCAGCCATAGTTTGCCCACAAGGATACTTCCTGGCCCACAAGAAGGGAAAAATAATTAAACTTACCTGAGCCGCCTGTGAACAGATTGCTGCCTCCACCGAACAGCGAAGGTTAAAGAAAAGCTTATCTGTGCACAAACACACAGTGACTTGAAGTTGGGAGAAGAAGACTTGCAAGGAAATGGAAAAAGGTGTGAACTACAATTCAGCTGAATTCCGTGTTATCAAAAGCACACACGTGGCTAGTTTTTCGGATGCAATCCAATATTAAAGGATAAATTTAATCTCGCATTGCAACGACATCAGTGGCATTAGCAAGGAAACTACACTTTCTGCAGACTGAGCAGAGCTGTCATTTGTTGTTCCAAGGAGCTGTAAAATTAAATAACCTCTCGAGGACATTATCTTGCATTCCCAATGTTTGCAATTTGATACAAAAGGTGGTTAAGAACATTCTTAATATCTCAGAATAATGCAGCATGATTATTAATTCATATGCTTACAAACATAGGCCGAATGCTCAAAGTATATTTTACTGTCCTAATCTGTTTGGACGACAGGGTGAAAATCTAAATCACATCATGTTGATTCTAGTTGCGCAATTCTGCCCACTTTAGCAAAACTGGATTGTGAGCCAACACTGTCTGACTCTGAGTCACCCTTTGCTTGAGTCACCCCTACTTGAGTCACCCCTACTTGAGTCACCCCCTGTTTGAGTCACCTTCTGCTTGAATCACCCCCGCTTGCCTCTGAATCAAGAAGTTATAATTTCAAGGCCTACTGATGACAGATAATCAATATAAACTATCAGGTCTGTACTGAAGGAGTGCCGCATTGTTGGAGGTGCTGTCTTTTGGATAATATATTAAACAAAGGCTCACCTTGCCTATCAAATGGATATAAAAGATCCAGTCCCACTATTTAACAAGGGCAGAAGCATACTTGTGCTATCATCGCCTATTGGGCGGCACGGTGGCACAGTGGTTAGTGCTGCTGCCTCACAGAACCAGGGACCCGGGTTCAATTCTGGCCTTGGGTCACTGTCGGTGTGGAGTCTGCATATTCTCCCCGTGTCTGCGTCAGTTTCCTCTGGGTGCTCCGGTTTCCTTCCACAGCCCAAAGGTGTGCAGGTTAGATGGATTGGCCATGCTAAATTGCCTCTGAGTGTCACAAAATAGGTGTAGGTTGGATAGATTTGCCATGGGGAATGTGTGAGATTACATGGAGAGAGGGGAGGGCCTGGGTAAGATGCTCTTTTGGAGAGTCAGTGCAGGCTCGATGGCCTCTTGTGCACTGTCGGGTTTCTATGATTCTATGATTCCATGAGCATATCATTTAACCAGTATTACAAAATGAATACATTGCTGGTCATTTCTCCCACTGCTGTTTGTGTGAGCTTGCTGTGCACAAATTTCCTGATACGATTCCCGGCTTTCAAACAATGACCTGACTTCAAAAGTAATTTATCCTTCTTCACATCTGGAGAAAGTGCAGCGTGAAAACAAGGCTCTTTGTTCTTCAGCGTGCTGTCAGGGAGCTGTGCGGAATAACTTGTGCTGTATCTGAAATAAAGTCTATCTGTCGATGTGACACAATTAGCGTGCACAATTGCAGCAGCCTGCAGAGACTTAGCAAAGTCAACAATGCTTCCAGCCTCCACGGGGTAAAACCCAATAGCCAACAATAATCAAGTTGCTACAACAAAGACACTGCATTTACTCAGAGCGTATGGCTGGGCTGACAATGTCTCACTTATTTGAACTTGACATTTAATCAATAATAGCAAAAGGATATTTTGTGGAACCATGCACATAAAATTTGTACATGGCTTGAACAGATTTCAACAATGTGCAATTACTGCAAAGGAAGTTCTGCCATAGCAGAGGAAAAATCATTAGACTGGAAGCTGCAGTCACACTTTTGAAAAGATCTTTCTCTGTAATATAACGTTTTTATCCTTTCACAGGATGTGTGCATTGCTGGCAATGTTACTCTGTTACTCATCCCAAATTGCCCTTGAACTGAGTGATTTAGAAAGCATAGAAAGCATTGAATCCCTACACTACAGAAAGAGGCCATTCAGCCCATCGAGTCTGCACCGACCACAATCCCACCCAGGCTCTATCCCCATATCCCTACATATTTTGCCCACTAATCCCTCTAACCTACGCATCTCAGGACACTAAGGGGCAATTTTAGCATGGCCAATCAACCTAACCCGCACATCTTTGGACTGGATTTGCTCTGTGATTTCAGAGTGAGCAACATTACTGTGGATCTGGGATCTGTAGGCCAGGCCAAGTAAGGACAGCAGATTTCCTTCCCTAAATCTCAATAGTGAACCAGGTGAGCTTTACACAAATCGATGATGATTTCGGGGTCACAATTCCTGAGATTAATTTTCAATTGCAGATTTTTTTTGACTAATTGAATTTGAATTCCACCAGCTGCCATGATGGGATTTGAACCCGTGTCTCCAAAGCATAAATGTGGGGCATAATTTTCCCGAGTATCAGTGAAGGTCGATAGGAGCTTGGGAAAAGAGACGTTGGAGCCATCGGCACTAACAGTGGCTTTCTGCTGTATCGCTCGAGACATAGGAGAAAAAACCTCAAAGGGTGGGTCCCACAACATCAGGCTGGTGGGCAGGTTCTGATTGACTCCTCCCCATCAGCAGCTTAGGCCGCGGTTTTCCAGTCCCTCCAGCGCGTGTTTAATGGCAGCGTAGGTAGCTCGCCGCTAGCCGCTGGTGTGATCTTCCAGTCCCGCCGATGTCTTCACCGTTTTGCATGGCTTATACTCTCCACCATCAGGAATCTGTGAGATGTGTTGACACTGACTAGGCCAGTATTTGTTCAGGAGATGATGACATAGTAGAAACATAGAAACCCTACAATGCAGAATAACTGTGCCACCGTGCTGGCTGAAACTGAGACTGAAACTGAGTCCCCTGGTCCTAAACCCAGATTAGAACTGGGATATCCCATTAAGATTAAAGTAAAATAAAGCTCCGCTTACCTTTCTCACAATATTGAAGCAGCAGAAGAAATATTTAAACAGAAGTTGTTGGGCACATTCTTGTAGATGAAATTTTATCAACTGTGAGTTTCCCTGCAAAAAAATGTTTATTTAATTAAGTAAATTATTTAGTGACCACTCCATTCATTGTATAATATATTATGTGTGACAGCACTGTGCCTTTAAGAAATGTATTTGTGTCATGTTTCCTGTGAAGGGTATGTTTAAAATTCAGCTCTGGTTTATGGTGCCGATCTGTCTGCTCCAGACAGCCCACCTGTTGAGAATGTAAAATATGAATTGCTCTTGGATATTGGGTGTTTGTTTTAATCTGAGTTAATGCAGTTTTGCTTATATTTTGGGTTGTCCTCAGGGTTTCAGCGTAGGGTTTGATTAGGTTGATTGACAGAGGCCAAATCATGTGCTGATGGAAGGAGCTATGCTTAAAGAGATAAACGGGCAGTTTTCTGCTTGGAGCTGTAAGGAGCAGGAGATGTTCTCTATCTCTCTCTCTGGAAACTGTAGTTTGGGGCCTGCTAGAAAATCAGCATCTCTCTGCAGAGATGTTCTGGAGGCTTGAGGTCTAACAGCCCAAGTATCAGCTTGTAAGCCTGTTGTTTGCTATTTGATTTCAAAGTGAAGTTTGAGTCTATAAGAGGAATATTGCTTAAATTGGAGCTAATAGCGATAGGTTGGCAGTTAAGAATTGTATCTTGTCATGTTTAAATATTTCAATTGGTAAAAGTTATGTAGGAGGTTAAGGGGAGATTTGAGGAACAATGTTTTTACCTAGAGGGTGGTGAGGGTCTGGAATGCATTGTCTGGGAGGGTGGTGGAGGCGGGATGCCTCACATCCTTTAAAAAGTAGCTGGATGAGTACTTGGCACGCCATAACATTCAAGGCCATGGGCCAAGTGCTGGCAAGTGGGATTAGGTGGGCAGGTCAGGGCCTTTCATGTGTTGGTGCAGACCCAATGGGCCGAAAGGCCTCTTCTGCACTGTAGTAATCTGTGATTCTGTGATACGCTAACTCTTTTTGTCATCATTAAGCTGTATTGTGAAATAAAGTTTGTTTTAATTAAAAGATTTCTAGTGGGTCAATAGAATCACACCTGGAGTGAAATATTACATCCTCACACTAATGCCAAAATCAAAAAATAGGTAGGATCTAGTCTAACTTCATTATTTACCTTGGAGTTTCTGATCTGGTCCCTAACATATGCTAACACATACATTGAACACCAGTTGGTCCTCAGCTGGAGAGCTTGTTCATTTATGGACAACACTTTAAAAAGGACATGAAGGCATTGACAAATCTGCAGGAGAGATTTACTAGAACAGTTCCAAAGCTGAGGGATTACAGTTACATGGTTAGACTTAAGAAGCCTGGGTTTTGTGCTGTCGTGCAGAGAATGCAAAGAGATTTGATGGAGGTGTTTAAGATCATGAAGGGTTTAGATATTTAGTAAATGTCTCAAGGTTCAGTTGCCAGAGGCACAGATTCATGACGATTAGCAAAAGAACTAGAGGCAGCATGAGGAAAATATTTTTACACAGCAAATGATTAGGAGGTTACTGCCAGGTTACTATCGGATGCTGAGGAAAGATTCAACTGTACCGTTTCAAAGGGAACTGAATAAATACTTGAAGGAGAACAGTAGCAGGGAGTGTTTAGCAGGGAGCGTGGGTATAGAAGTGCTGGTTTCCCAAAGAATGATGACCAAGGAATTGTAACAAACAACACTTTATTCACTAGCTGGCCCAATTCTGATCCTAACCGTGTCATCTTCCTTCACAGCAGCCACCATTGATGAAACCTATTCTGTGGCCTCATCTGTTGTTCGTCCATCGTCATCGATGAGGACCTCAACACCATTAGTCATTATGAGGCTGGATGCGGTGTGTCCGAAGATGACTGATCAGGCCAATTCGGGCACGGAATGTCCTGGCACATATTGGGCAGACCTGTGTAGGCGCTGTAGTTGTTGCGCTGGTGGGTCTAGACTTGCGCAGCTCGTGCTTAAGTTGTGCTTCAGCATTGCACCTTGCTTCATAGGCTTAACAGCCCTTGTGGATGATGCAGCGCCAGGTAGGGCGGTTTTGTGCCAGCGTTTCCCAGGTGGTCGTGTCTATGTCAAGCGACTTCAGGGAGGCCTTGAGTGTGTCTTTGTAACGTTCCTTCTGCCCTCCATGCAAGCAACTTGCCTCCTGGACTTGCGGGCTGTCCTGTCTGGAGACAATACACATCTCTTTAACCTGTGCTCAATGCTCCCTCCACCCACATTGTCTGTATCTTTAATACCTGGTTGGCTGTAGGGATTCGCATTCTAATCAATATTCTGTAACTTGATTTTGTGTCTCTGTGCCCTGTTTGAGAGCAGATTTCCACTCCATCTGACGAAGGAGCAGCGCTCCGAAAGCTAATGGTATTTGCTACCAAATAAACCTGTTGGACTTTAACCTGGTGTTGTTAAAACTCTTACTGTCTGAGCCAGTATACAGGGCGCAGTCACCGGCAAAGAGGAAGTCTCTCAGAACAGTCTCCTTCACGTTGGTGATAGCTTGAAGTCTCCTCAGGTTGAAGAGCTTCCCATCCACTCTGTACTTGAGGCTAATTCCAGCAACACTGTCCTGGAAGGCATCATTCAGCATGGCAGTAAACATCATGCTGAACAGTGTGGGTGCGAGCACACAGCCCTGTTTGACACCATTGCTGACTGGGAATGCCTCAGAGGATTCTCTGCCGTCCAGTACTCTGGCCATCAGGCCATCATGGAACTGGCGCACCATCTGAATGAATATGGGGGTGCAGCCGAACTTTGACCTGATCTCCACAGGCCTTGTCGGCTGACAGTGTCGAAGGCTTTCGCAAGGTCAACAAAGATTTTGTAGAGCTCGCGATTCTGCTCCTGACACTTCTCCTGAAGTTGGCGGGCGGCAAAAATCATGTCAATAGTCCCGCGACCTTTGCGGAAGCCACACTGTGACTCTGGAAGCAGGCCCAGCTCCAGATGAGTGACCAGACGATTTAGCAGGACTCTTGCGAGGGTTTTTCCTGCGACGGAGAGCAGCGAGATTCCTCGATGGTTGTCGCATACTTGCCGATTGCCCTTCCTCTTGTAGAGGTGTACGATGGAAGCATCTTTAAGTTCCTGAGGAATGGATCCTTGCTTCCAAAAGGACTGGAACAACTCGGTGAGCTTCTCGATAAGTACAGGACCAACAGCTTTGTAGATCTCTGCGGGTATGGCGTCTGCCCCTGGGGCTTTGCCACGAGATAGCTGGCTAACAGCTTTCGTGACTTCGGCTACTACCGGTGGGTCATCCATGACGCTGTTGATATCGACCTGGGAAATCCTGTCTATCGCCTCATCGTTAATAGATGACGGTCGGTTGAGGACGGCTTCAAAGTGTTCAGCCCATCTCTGCAGGATCTGAGCCCTCTCTGTAATGAGAGTTGTATCATCCGTACTCAGGACGGGGGAACTCCCGAGAGTCTGAGGTCCGTAGAGAGTGTGGAGGGATTCATAGAACCGTTTCAAGTTGTTTACATCAGCGTATCCCTGTATTTCATCTGCCTTGGCACTCAGTCAGGCATCCTGCATTTTCTGCAGTTTATTCCGGGCTGTCCTGTGAGCTCTGGTAAAGGCGTTTTTCTTGGCAGCTGATGATGGGTCGTTCTGACAGGCACGATGAAGATGGTGCTTTTCAACAAGTAGAGCCTGTATCTCCTGATCATTCCCATCGAACCAGTCATGCTGCTTGCGGGTAGAGGGCCCGAGCATCTTCAGTGCTGATGAATGGACAGCATCCCTGAGTCGTTCCCAATCGTCCTCAGCACTGCCTGCGAGGTGTAGGTCAGCAAGCTTGGTTTCGAAGTCTCCAGCCAGTGCTGAAGCTATGCTGGGGTTCTTTAGCTCGGCCACATTGATTCTTTTCATAACCTTGCTTCCTTGTGGTCGCCTCTTGGGTCTGATGCGGAGCCTCATTTTGGAGACAATGAGCCTGTGATCTGTCCAACAGTCAGCACCACACATGGCCTTGGTCACTCTGACATCCTGCCTGTCTTTTCTCCTGACAGTGACATCGTCGATAAGATGCCAGTGCTTAGAGCAGGGGTGCATCCAGGAGGTCTTGTTATGGGTAGGCAGACGGAAGGTTGTGTTGGTGATGAGGAGGGCGTGTGCTGCACAGGTCTTCATTAAAAGTAGGCCGTTACTGTTACACTTGCCCACTCCATGCCTCCCAACGACTATGGCAGTGTTGACATACAAATGTCTGAGGTCACGTACCAACCGACTCAAGAACAACTTCTTCCCTGCTGCCATCAGATTTTTGAGTGGACATACCTTGTATTAAGTTGATCTTTCTCTACACCCTAGCTATGACTGTAACACAGCATTCTGCACTCTCTCCTTTCTTTCTCTATGAATGGTATGTTTTGCCTGAATAGCGCGCAAGAAACAATACTTTTCACGGTATGTTAATACATGTGGCAATAATAAATCAAATCAAATCAACCCAGTGTTGTCATGTCGATACAGCTCATTGACTACTTCCTGCTTCATGGTTACTGGGACTCTTCTCGGAGCAGAGAGTGTTGGTGATACCAAACCACCCAGTCTTATATTACAGGAAGCTTACCAATGACATTGCAGGTAAATAGGTCTTTACATGCTATCAGTTCTGGGGCCTGGTTCTGCAGGGTGTGTACCTCTGGACCAAGGTGGATTAATTCTGGTATAATGCTGTCCTGAACACCTAACAATGACCTTACATTCTGGTCGACAATATGAAGCGTGAAGCTACCCTGTGTGCAATGGAGTGTGGCCACACCTTCCACGCTGATGGTTTGTCCATCGTTGGCCATGAGATCCACCTGGATATTAGTGTCCGGAGCTGTATATGGGGCTAGTTGCCGTAGTATTCAGCAGGGGAATACGTTACACTTTGCCTCAGTGTCAATCTTTCCCTTCAGTTTTATGTTGCTGCAAATCATGTTCATGATGGTGAAATTTCACCGTTTTGTGACAGTGTCGACATCCTGACAGTGGAGTGTTGTTACAGACTCAGGGGTTTTGTTGCTCTGTCTGAGCTCCAGTTTGTTCATCTTCCTGACTCTCCTAACATTGGACGACTGACCAGCTGCAACGTGGCTGGAGGCAAAGTAAAGCTGCTGTGAATTCAATCTGCAGCATTCAGCAAAATGATTCCACTTGACACATGTATTGCAGCGTTTACCATACACCAAGCATGCTGTTCTGAGGTTGATGGCCACTGCAGTTGGGGGAGGACCTGCCCTGTGCAACACAAACTTCTGTTTCTCATATCAACTCCTTGCAGCTTTTTCAGACCATTTCTTTAGCGTGCAGATGCTGATGACAGCTGGGTTGGATTGATTCATCTGCTCTTTGCTTTGTTGAATTAAACACTTGCCTGAATGTGTATCATATTCTTCACCAGAAGGCAAATGTTTTTAAAGCTTTTGAGAATTATTTTGGGGTCCTCTTTCTCTTCCTCTTTTTGAAAAACCAACTATTTGAAATTCTTGACAGCCTCGGGCCTCGTGATGTTAAGTAAGGTGTAAAATTGTCCGATTTTCAACTTGCCAGATAATGCAGCACTTCAGGAAAGAAGAACATAAGAACTAGGAGCAGGAGTAGGCCATCTGGCCCCTCGATCCTGCTCCACCATTCAATAAGATCACAGCTGATCTTTTCGTGGACTCAGCTCCACTTACCCGCCCGCTCACCATAACCCTTAATTCCTTTACTGTTCAAAAAGTTATCTATCCTTGCCTTAAAAACATTCAATGAGGTAGCCTCAACTGCTTCATTGGGCAGGGAATTCCACAGATTCACAACCCTTTGTGTGAAGAAGTTCCTCCTCAACTCAGTCCTAAATCTATTTCCCCTTATTTTGTGGCCATGCCCCCTAGTTCTAGTTTCACCTGCCAGTGGAAACAACTTCCCTGCTTCTATCTTATCCATTCCTTTCATAATCTTATATGTTTCTATGAGATCTCCCCCCATTTTTCTGAATTCCAATCAGTATAGCCCCAGTCTACTCAGTCTCTCCTCATAAGCCAGCCCTCTCAACTCTGGAATCAACCCAGTGAATCTCCTCTGCATCCCCTCCAGTGCCAGTATATCCTTTCTCAAGTAAGGAGATCAAAACTGTACACAGTACTCCAGGAGTGGCCTCACCAGCACCTTATACAGCAGCAACATAGATCACAGAGATCATAGAAACCCTACAGTACAGAAAGAGACCATTCGGCCCATCGAGTCTGCACCGACCACAATCCCACCCAGGCCCTACCCCGATATCCGTACATATTTTACCCACTAATCCCTCTAATCTACGCATCCCAGGACACTAAGAGGCAATTTTAGCATGGCCAATCAACCTAATCCGCACATCTTTGGACTGTGGGAGGAAACCGGAGCACCCGGAGGAAACCCACGCAGACACGAGGAAAATGTGCAAACTCCACACAGACAGTGACCCAAGCCGGGAATCGAACCCAGGTCCCTGGAGCTGTGAAGCAGCAGTGCTAACCACTGTGCTACCGTGCCGCCCTATAACCTCGCTATTTTTAAACTCCATCCCTCTCGTAATGAAGGACAAAATTCCATTTGCCTTCTTAATTATCTGCTGCACCTGCCAACCAACTCCTTGAGATTCCTGCAAAAAGACATCCAGGTCTCTCTGTACAGCAGCATGCTGCAATTTTTTTACCATTTAAATAATAGTCCATTTTGCTGCTACTCCTACCAAAATGGATGACCTCACATTTACCAACATTGTACTCCATCTGCCAGACCCTCACCCACTCACTTAGACTATCTATATTCCTTTGCAGACTTTCAGCGTCCTCTGCACACTTTGCTCTGCCACTCATCTTAGTGTCATCTGCGAATTTTGACACACTACTTCCTTCACCACTCCTCCTCAAACTTGGTTCAACTGTCTGCTGTGTTCTTGTCAAACATGAGTGGGTCAATGCAGCAAAGTCCTTGTGGCACACGACCAACTCCTGACACCCTGTCGACGTGTTGGGTTTCCAAAGACTGGTGAAAAAGGACTTGAAACAAACAATGTTTGATTCATTCGCTGAGGAAGTACTCCATGCTTTTACTCGACCCCCGTTCTGGAGAGAACTCCTGCATTCCCACCACATAACCCTTCAGTAGTCGCGTCATCTCGTCATCACGTGACCACTCGGTCTACATGGGGAATGAGCAGAAGAGCAGAGCAGACTGGACTGCTCATCTGAAGGAGCCAGTGCAAACATAATGGGCCAAATGGCCCCTTTTTGTCCTGTACCATCCTATGATTCTACAATTGGTAGCAAATAATTCCTGCTGGTAGTATGAACATTGAGGAAAAATTTGCTTGTTACAATGTTCCAGTGAAGCTCAATGCTCGCTGAAGGAACAGCACCTCATCTTCCGTTTAGACACTTTCCAGCCTTCTGACTCAATACTGAGTTCAACAACTTGAGACCATGAACTCCATGCCCCATTTTGAATTTTTATATATTTATTTCCCCAAGTGCCAGTCTGTATTTTGTTCTTGTGCCTTGCTTTCAGATGGTGCTGACTTTTATTCTGCTTTTAACACCAACTCTGGAGCAATCCATTGTGTTTTAATACAATAACGCCAATCTCTTTGTCTTTGGTTCCATGACATCTTTGTCACTTAATCTCCCCCACAACCCCTCTAACCAATCCCTGACATCCTCTTTTGCTTCACCTGCCCCTCCCACATTTTTCAACAGCATAAAACTGATCACACTCCTGCCTCTCTTCAGATCTGGTATTAACTCTGTTTCTCTCTCCACAATATGGAGATGCTGGTGTTGGACTGGGGTGGGCACAGTAAATAGTCTCACAACACCAGATTAAAGTCCAACTGGTTTATTTGGTAGCACGAGCTTTTGGAGCACTGCCCCTTCATCAGGTGAGAACTGGTCAGGTGACCCAAGACTCAAGTTCCGGCCTGGGTGCAGCTTGTCCAGCCAGTCTTGTGCTGACTGTGCTAGGATAAAGACGTGTTAATAAACTGTTCCAGTTTGTTTACTACCACTGACATCGTGGTCCATCAGACCTCATACATCATAAGAGCTGCTGAGTTTTTTCACTGTTTTCTGTTGTTATTCCTGATCTTCCCTGTCTGCAGTATTTTGTGTTTATATTATTGAGTAAAGATTGTGAGGCTTGGTTATAATTCCTCTCATTAATAATTAAAGCTGGAAGCCGTAGAAAGGTCACTTGGCCATACATGTGAGAGTCAGAAACATCCTTCAGATCCTATTGCAGCAGAGACTGTGCAGACACAAAATGGGAAGAGTGTTGGAGGAGAATATTTACTCTGTAAACATATCAGAAAGGTTCACAGAGCAGCAAGATTGTTGTCAGCTTCTAGAATTTTAGCAGGCTCCCCAGAACAAACTATCCGCTGACTTTTGCAGGAGTTCAAGGGGGTTGTAAAGTTCGCCAAATATTTTGAAAAGAAAAAAACTATCAGAAATCCGTTGGCTATGGAATTGGACAGTCAGAAATGGATCTGAGGCACCTTCCAACATGAGCTTTCGATCTTATTGCAAATCAATGTGGGGTTCGAGGTAAGGATGTGAATCATGGGAAAAAGAGGTGGAACATGCAAAGAAGTGAGGCATGAGATAAACAAAAGTAGCAGCTGTTTTCTATACATCAACACACAACACGGATCATCGATAAAGTCCAGTTAAATGTTTTGTAGCTAAATCTCAAGACTCAGCTTCACTTTAGTTCACTCGCGTCTAAGATCTACAAATAAATGGCCTCTCTGGATGAATCGATTAAAGTTCAATTATTGAATGTAAATGTCCCTGGGATCTCGGGGTGTAAATCAATTTAAACACAGAAACATAGGAATTACGAGCAGGAGGAGGCCATTCAGCCCTTCAAGACTGCTCCGCCATTCATTTTGATCATGGGCTGATCACCAAATTCAATATCCTGATCCCCCCTCCCCCATATCCCTTGATCCCTTTGGCCCCAAGAACTATATCTAATTTTTTCTTAAAATCGAGACAAGATTTTGGCCTCAACTACTCTCTGTGGTAGCGAATTCCATACATTCACCACCCTCTGAGTGAAGAAATTTCTCCTCACCTCAGTCCTAAAAGGTTTACCCCTTATCCTCAAACTATGATCCCTGGTTCTGGACTCCCCCACCATCGGGAACATTTTTTCTGAATCTACCCTGTCTAACCCTGTTAGAACTTTATAAGTTTCTATGAGATCCCCCTCACTCTTCTAAACTCCAATGAATATAATCCTAATCGATTTAGTCTCTCCTCATATGACAGATCTGCCACCCCAGGAATCAGTCTGATAAATCTTCGCTGTACTCCCTCTATAGCAAGGACATCCTTCCTCAGATAAGAACACCAAAACTCTACACAATATTCCAGACATGGCCCCACCAACACATGATACAATTGCAACAAATTACACACAGGAAGCAGTGAGACATATGCCTTGAGGCAGATATGTTTACTATACAGATACATGTCTCTCAGAGTGCCTTTTACCAGAGATGGTGAGACAGAATGAAGAGGGTGGACGAGTAACATTTCATGAAGCTTGGGTCTATTCGTGGTTTCTGTTTTCTGAGTCCCATTAGAGCAACAGCTGCACACAGAATGAGAAAGACAGAACAAATTATTGCATCTGTTTTCAGCACCAGGCATCGTATGTGAATAATTAGAACACAGGAAAATAAAACAAAAATTATTCAGCTGCACTAAATGAACTCATGTAACAGAGATTGTGAGTGGGATTTTACAGCCTTGCGAGAGCGGAAAATCCTGCCTGAGGTCAATGGACATTTCCATTGTCCGCCCCTCACCCGCTCCGATTCCGCGGAGGGTGAGATGGTAGAATTCCGGTGTGTATGTTTTTAATCAAGGAATATTAATGAGGATTTCTGTGAAATGTGTGCAATATGTATCCAAGTAATAGGCAATTTATACCAATGTGGACTCAGATTTCAAGCACACATTTCAAGTCCTTCAAATGGGCTGCTATTTTCGCCATGTGGTACACTATTTTGCTAATTTAGAAAACACAAATGTATCGATACTTAAAGCCAATTTTAATCTGTCTGCCCAGAGGGAGGTCAGCAGTTCAAATGGTCACAAGTATTCACCCCGTCCCAAGCTATTACCTTGCGGTAGTTATAACTTTCAGCTGAATAGGGTGGGAATAGAGGGATATGGTCCCCAGAAGAATAGGAGGTTTTGGTTCAGTCAGGCAGCATGAGCGGTGCAGGTTTGGAGGGCCGAAGGGCCTGTTCTTGTGCTGTAATTTTCTTTGATCTTTGTACTTTGCTCTCTTAGGGAGGTGAAAGGGACACTGGCTGAACTGCAGCAGGGTCTGTCGTGAACCTACCAAAGGGATTAAACCAGAGGCTGCCACCCTCACTAAAATATTTAAATTGCCAACCCACCTAAATCAGTTCAGGGGGCAATTAGGGCTGGGCAGCAAATGCTGGCCTTGCCAGTGACGCCCACATCCCACAAAAGAATAAAGAAAAAAATAATCTTTGTCCACCTCCATTGGACACAGCAGTGAATGGGTCAGAGCTGGACTGGGACTGGATCTGAGTTTCTTCAGATTTTAGCATTACTCCTGATCCCAACTCACCTATTTTATGGGGGCTAAAAATCATCCTCAATATTTGGATGGTTCAGTTTTCTCAGTCTCCAGCTAAACTGAAACACTGGGATGGATGGTATGGTTTTCATTTGCTGCTTCTTATAATAAGCTGGTGAATCTTAAACCGAAGCCTGAGGTCCGATCTAATTAACAATATACAAACTTTGATAGGTTACCAAGGAACATTGATGCAATCCTCCACTATATTATTCAGTATTCTAGACACACATTCACTTCTACACGGGTGCGAGTGGACGCATCACCATTGCAGAGATCAGGTGAAAGAGAATTCAGATTTAATAGCCTGTCAACACCACCATGCTATTGTCAAGAATTCCAAATAAATATTATGAAAGGTGTCTATCATCTAACTCTGCTTCCGGCAGCAGACTGCAGCTGCTTATCCAATAACAATGATGGCAATATATGTGGAAAGTAATGGGCATATGCAGTAGGACATTCTCATCATCCAAATATAACACCATTTTTAAAGTTTATTTAGTAATATCACAAGTGGGCTTACATTGACACTGCAATGAAGTTACTGTGAAAATCCCCTAGTCGCCACACTCCGGCGCCTGTTCAGATACACTGAGGGAGAATTTAGCATGGCCAATGCACCTAACCCGCATGTCTTTCAGACTGTGGGAGAAAACCGGAGCACCCGGAGGAAACCCACGCAGACATGGGGAGAATGTGCAAACTCCACACAGACAGTGACCCAAGCCAAGAATTGAACCTGGGTCCCTGGTGCTGTGAGGCAGCAGTGCTAACCACTGTGCCGCCATGCCGGCCATTTAATTAAATGCTGTTTAATTCTTTAGCTGCAATGAGCAAGTATGTGAATATATTCCGTATATCGATGATATTGCTTTGGCATCATGTGCAACTATAGTTGGCATTAAAGTTTTAATTCTTTGTTCTAATTCTGCCCATTTTTGTTATTTTGATTGAAGAAAATATTAAAGGTGCAGGAGAGATTGTGTTGGGCATTAACCCATGGCTAATGGATACTCCAGTAATTAAAATCTGTGTTCAGAAACTAGTGAATGACAAATTAAATTAAAGTGGAAATTAATAACATTTTCTTTAATCACCATGACAAAGGTCATTTAAGGAAACAGGATTTCTTCCATATAAAATTTATGGTTTAAATAGCAATGATCTGCCAATTATATACTAATATTGACCCATCCAGACAGTGCTTTTGATTATTAAATATCTCGAGTATTGGCACCACTTTTAATCTGTGTCACATTGCTGAGCAAGGCATTTAATCCAGAATGATTATTTCTTTAAATTGGCATTTTTGGGCAGGATTTTCCAGGCCTCTGTGGCGTGTTTTCCAGAGTAAGAAGTTTAACAACACCAGGTTAAAGTCCAACAGGTTTATTTGGTAGCAAAAGCCACACAAGCTTTCGAGGCTCTGAGCCCCTTCTTCAGGTGAGTGGGAATTCTGTTCACAAACAGAACTTATAAGACACAGACTCAATTTACATGAATAATGGTTGGAATGCGAATACTTACAACTAATCCAGTCTTTAAGAAACAAAACAATGGGAGTGGAGAGAGCATCAAGACAGGCTAAAAAGATGTGTATTGTCTCCAGACAAGACAGCCAGTGAAACTCTGCAGGTCCACGCAACTGTGGGAGTTACAAATAGTGTGACATAAATTCTGATTCTAGGATCGCATGATAAAGACTCAGGAGGAAAAAAGCAGAAATATTTATGTGAAATAGTGTGACATAAACCCAATATCCCGGTTGAGGCCGTCCTTGTGTGTGCGGAACCTGGCTATCAGTTTCTGCTCCGCGACTCTGCGCTGTCGTGTGTCGCGAAGGCCGCCTTGGAGAACGCTTACCCGAATATCAGAGGCCGAATGCCCGTGACCGCTGAAGTGCTCCCCAACAGGAAGAGAACAGTCTTGCCTGGTGATTGTCGAGCGGTGTTCATTCATCCGTTGTCGCAGCGTCTGCATAGTTTCCCCAATGTACCATGCCTCGGGACATCCTTTCTTGCAGCGTATCAGGTAGACAACGTTGGCCGAGTTGCAAGAGTATGTACCGTGTACCTGGTGGATGGTGTTCTCACGTGAGATGATGGCATCTGTGTCGATGATCCGGCACGTCTTGCAGAGGTTGCTGTGGCAGGGTTGTGTGGTGTCTTGGTCACTGTTCTCCTGAAGGCTGGGTAGTTTGCTGCGGACAATGGTCTGTTTGAGGTTGTGCGGTTGTTTGAAGGCAAGAAGTGGGGGTGTGGGGATGGCCTAGACTCATTGATCAACAGTTCCAACGCGCCACAGCGAAAAACCGCACCGACCTCCTCAGAAGACAAACACGGGACACAGTGGACAGAGTACCCTTCGTTGTCCAGTACTTCCCCGGAGCGGAGAAGCTACGGCATCTCCTCCGGAGCCTTCAACATGTCATTGATGAAGACGAACATCTCGCCAAGGCCATCCCCACACCCCCACTTCTTGCCTTCAAACAACCGCACAACCTCAAACAGACCATTGTCCGCAGCAAACTACCCAGCCTTCAGGAGAACAGTGACCAAGACACCACACAACCCTGCCACAGCAACCTCTGCAAGACGTGCCGGATCATCGACACAGATGCCATCATCTCACGTGAGAACACCATCCACCAGGTACACGGTACATACTCTTGCAACTCGGCCAACGTTGTCTACCTGATACGCTGGAAGAAAGGATGTCCCGAGGCATGGTACATTGGGGAAACTATGCAGACGCTGCGACAACGGATGAATGAACACCGCTCGACAATCACCAGGCAAGACTGTTCTCTTCCTGTTGGGGAGCACTTCAGCGGTCACGGGCATTCGGCCTCTGATATTCGGGTAAGCGTTCTCCAAGGCGGCCTTCGCGACACACGACAGCGCAGAGTCGCGGAGCAGAAACTGATAGCCAGGTTCCGCACACACAAGGACGGCCTCAACCGGGATATTGGGTTTATGTCACACTATTTCACATAAATATTTCTGCTTTTTTCCTCCTGAGTCTTTATCATGCGATCCTAGAATCAGAATTTATGTCACACTATTTGTAACTCCCACAGTTGCGTGGACCTGCAGAGTTTCACTGGCTGTCTTGTCTGGAGACAATACACATCTTTTTAGCCTGTCTTGATGCTCTCTCCACTCCCATTGTTTTGTTTCTTAAAGACTGGATTAGTTGTAAGTATTAGCATTCCAACCATTATTCATGTAAATTGAGTCTGTGTCTTATAAGTTCTGTTTGTGAACAGAATTCCCACTCACCTGAAGAAGGGGCTCAGAGCCTCGAAAGCTTGTGTGGCTTTTGCTACCAAATAAACCTGTTGGACTTTAACCTGGTGTTGTTAAACTTCTTACTGTGTTTACCCCAGTCCAACGCCGGCATCTCCACATCGTGTTTTCCAGAGGCAGAGATGGTTTGGCATTGGCCGCCGGAGCGACTGTCCGGTTCCACCAATGCTTACCCGTTTTGTGTCTCACCCGTCCCGTGTCCGGGGAGCCCTTCCACGGGCATTGGCCTTTAGCAGCAAGATCACACCAGCAGGAAGGTCTGGAAAATCCAGCAGGAAGGTCTGGAAAATCCTAACCCTGGACTTGAATTGATCAGAAATGTGGAGGTCATCTCTTTTTTGTTTTTTAACAGACATTCCCCCATTAAATGACCGTCTCTCACGACAAGAGGCGATTCGGCTTTGGAGATGAAACTACAAAACCGCAGACAGAGTTTGCAATCTGCTCCAATCTAACTAGACTCCACACTCGGGCAGATTCTTCATGTTTGGGACGAGAAGGGTAAGAGTGGTAGGGGTGCAATTCTGGAAGTCCTACCCCTATTCCTGGCACTGGCTAGGGCAGCATGGTAGCACAGTGGTTAGCACTGTTGCTTCACAGCACCAGGGACCCGGGCTCGATTCCCGGCTTGGTTCACTGTCTGTGTGGAGTTTGCATGTTCTCCCCTGTGTCTGCGTGGGTTTCCTCCGGGTGCTCCGGTTTCCTCCCACATTCTGAAAGATGGTGCGGGTTAGGGTGCATTGACCTGAGCAGGCGCTGGAGTATGGTGACTAGGGGAATTTATGTAAGCTTTACTTGTGACTAAAAAATAAACTTTTTACTTTACTTTGGCTATTTTCCAGTGGATGAGTCAGGAATTTTACCCGCAGGTGGGACCATTGTAGCAGTCGGCATTCGACAACTTCTGCAACTTTCATCACGCCACTCACATTTCGGAAGGCACCTTGAATGATGCCACCAGAGAGGTGAACGATAGATTGGAATCTGCAGCCTGGCTTATCTCTGAGTTTGTAGCTGGTTGTGTCGAATTGTCCTAATTGACACAGATTTGAAGAACTGGGCTGATATTTCTGGGAATGGAGGTGGGCCTTTCAACCTGGCTGCCTTATCATTGGCCTGCCTCCACCCCACACACCACAACAGGATTAATCCCCCTTCCTGCCTCCATTTCTTAAAGGCACAGGAGCATCACATTGTTATGAGAAAACTGGTTTGTTTTCCTTCATTCCTGGAATGTGGGCTTCGCTGACGAGGCAAACATTTATTGCTCATCCCTAATTACCCATGCACCAGAAATGTATGGTGTCCCAGGAAGGCCTTGGAGATATACTGGGACTTGGATAATCCATAGTGCTGCCCTTCATTGACAGTCTGTGGGAGCATCCAACCACCATATCTGTGGTCCGCTTTGTGATGAAAGTAAGCCATTACTCAGAGCAAGTTAATTACTCATTACGGCGAGGAATTTATTACTTTGATAGAGCTAATGGGTTTTGTTTACACAAACAATTCCTTGGGAAGTCGATTGACAGGGTCATGTGATAATGTGGTTAATGTGCAGAGCTGGGTCGGTGGCAGGAGAAAGAAGCTTTGGAAGTTGATGTCGGAGGTCTGCTGAAGTCAGAGGCATGTGCAGGCTGTTCCTGAAAATTCACTCTCTCTCCACAAAATCTCTCTGAAAGCTTCAAGACTGTTAACACAATTTATAGCAAGTAAGCCTGGATTTGCTGACTGTATTTATTTGAAAGTTGATTTGATTTATTCATGAATGAGGCTTATTTGGAATTGGAACAGTGATAAGCTAGAAAGTTAAGTTGTTTCCTTTCATTTTTAAATATTATTCAACTATTAACGGTTAAGGTAGTTCATTTGTTAGATCCCCCTTGCCCTTCTAAATGCCATCAAGTGCCGACCCAGAGTCCTCAAGTGCTCCTCATTCATCAAGATTATATTCCTGGACAGTTTCATGATCACTCCATGTAAAGCAATCGGAGTGGTTCTTGATCTAATTTTGAACCTATGGTCCCTCCACTTTGATGCTACACATAAGACACAGTAAGAAGTCTCACAAAACCAGGTTAAAGTCCAACAGGTTTATTTGGTGACATGAGCTTTCGGAACGCTGCTCCTTCATCAGGTGAGTGCGCTGTACTGTTCTAATGAAGGAGCAGTACTCTGAATGCTTGTGCTGCCAAATAAACCTGTTGGACTTTAACCTGGTGCTGTGAGACTTCTTACTGTGCCCACCCCAGTCCAACGTCGGCATCTCCACATTATACTTAAGACAGCTCACCAACGCCGCTACTTTTTCAGAAGACTAAAGAAATTTGGCATGTCAGCTACGACTCTCACTAACTTTTACAGATGCACTATAGAAAGCGCCTTTTCTGGATGTGCAACAGCTTGGTATGGCTCCTGCTCCAAACAAGACCGCAAGGAACTACAAAGGGTTGTGAATGCAGCCCAGCTCATCACTCAAACCAGTCTCCCATCCATTGACTCCGTCTACACTTCCTGCTGCCTTGGAAAAGCAGCCAGCATAATTAAGGACCCCACACATCCCGGATATTCTCTCTTCCACCTTCTTCCATCGGGAAAAAGATACAAAAGTCTGAGATCATGTACCAACCTACTCAAGAACAGCTTCTTCCCTGCTGCTATCAGACTTTTGAATGGACCGACGACACAGAATAGAATCCGAGAGAGCAGAAGGAGGGAATATGGCCCATCGAGTCTACACAGATCACAATTCTACCCAGGCCCTAACCCCATGCATTTACCCAAGCCAGTCCCATGACACTAAGGGGCAATTTAGCATGGCCAATCCACCTAACCCGCACATCTTTGAACTGTGGGAGGAAACCGGAGCAGCCGGAGGAAACACATGCAGACATAGGGAGAATGTACAAACTCCACACAGACAGTGACCCAATCTGGGAATCGAACCCGGGTCCCTGGCGCTGTGAGGCAGCAGTGCTAACCACTGTGCCACTGTGCTGCCCCGCAATACATTAAGTTGATCTTTCTCTACATCCTAGCTATGACTGTAACATTATATTCTTCACTCTCTCCTTTCCTTTTCCCCTATGTACTCTATGTACGGTATGTTTTGTCTGTATAGTGCACAAGGAACAAGACTTTTCACTGTATGTTAATACATGTGACAATAATAAATCAAATCAAATGTGGTGGAAGTAATGCCATTCAAAACTTAAGTTCAGATTTATCCAAAAAACAAAGTCTTAATTAAAAAGAGAAGAAAGCCAGGTTAATTTGAGAGGGGGAGGGAGGAGGGGAAAGAATAATTAAGGCAACAAAGTCAGCAGAGCTCTCCCAATAGGACCAAATAAACCTATTTATCTTTCAGCCTTGGCAATAATTAATAAAGCGTTGCTGCCCTACAAATATTGCTAAGACAAATCTTAGGTGGAGTTATTCTCCTGATGGTAAAAATTATTAAATGCAGCATAATAAATTATCGCCAATGGCACTTATTTATACTGTGCAAGTGGATTTTATATTACTGCATGACAGAGTAATTAATTGACCTGAGTGCAAAATAAAATTAATGTACTCGAGTGAATGAATACTGGTGCCCAATTACTTCTTTGCTATTTTAACTGGGTTATTATCCCAGTCATATGAACATTTGCAAAGCTTTCAAACCCTAATATTTCCACTGGTCTATTTCAGTGCCCGCATGTTAACTGGTTTTCCACTTCCTCGAGTGAATTGCAATGACCCTGAACCAAGAGATTTCCAGATCTGCAATGGGCACCTGCATCTTACCCTTTTATACTTCAAAGCTGCAAAATGCGGATATTGTGAGTGGATATGAATCATTTTGATGAAGGAGTTAAATTAATTTTTTTTGGAAAATTTATCAGAGTGCTGTATTGCCTTTGAACCAACACTATCAATATAAGGTCAAAGCACCTATAGGGAGGCAAGGAGCCAATAAAGAGAGATCAGAAACTTCCACCAGCCTGGGACAAGATCCGATAGTCTAATACTGATAGTGTCCTAGAGATTGTGAGTCCACAATAGCAAATTGGTGGATAGAAAATCTAGCCCTGTGTCTGTAAAGCAGCTAATAAACTGTGACTGGTGCCAGCAATGGTTGCCAAGAAAGCTGCCTGATTTCTGTAAGAAACAATTGGATTCACTGATATACCTTAAGGAAGAGAGCTGCTACTCTGAATCAGTCTGGCCAACCTGTGACTCCAATCCGATGAATGGATGAATGTTCTTTAGGATGGGGAATAACCAATGCCTGTCCCGTGTCCTCAACCAAAGAATAAGTGAAAAAGTGTGGGTGCTTGTATTTGTTTGTGTCCTTCCTGAATGGATTGTATATTTTGTTTTCTTCTTCTTGGGATTGAATTTTATGAAAATTTGGCTAGATTACATTTGCTTCCTTCCTCCAAGTCATTCATATACGTTGAAAACAATTGCAGAAATTTCACCCTTTGTTTTCCACAGGCATCAGATGTGACAGGGCCACAAATCTCAGGAGAGCCAATAAGTGTGATTTGTGCCGGCCAGATTTCTTAGAGCAATTAGTACTGTAACACTACATTCTGCACTCTTTCACTTTCTTCTCTATGAACGGTATGCTTTGTCTGAATAGCGCACAAGAAACAATACTTTTCACTATATGTTAATACAAGTGACAATAATAAATCAAATCAAATCAATTTTCCCCGGCCCCTGTCAATGACGTAATGAAATTCTCAGTAAGCAACGTCAGAAATGCCACAACCTGCAGGATGATACCAATGGGGAACCCCACAGCAATCCTCCCTCCATGTTGAAAACTCTGTCACCCCGCCATCGACATGACGACAAGTCGGCGCGCTTTACGACAAGTATTTAAAAACAGCGAACTGGCGGTCTCACTCCTGAGGGGAATTCGCAGGTGAAGGTGCAGTTTGCCACTGGTCACCAATGAGACCAAGGGCAGAGAGGGTTGGAGGGTGGAGGAGCCAGAGGTGGCTATGGGACTTGTGCTTCAGTGGGTGTATGTCCTAGTGTTGGGGAGAGATGGGGGGGGGGAACGGGGGTTGGGGGCTGGGAGGCCTCTGAGGCTAGCCCCACATTGCAGAGCACTGGCGGGAGGAGAGTGGTGAGAGCGTGACACAATGGGAGAGGGACCCAGCTACAAGGCATGTGTCTCAGGGAGAGCTGCACTGGGACAGGGGGAAGACACATGGATTGCACAGGGATGGGGATTCGGGGGAAGACATTGGGATTGCACTGGGGTGTGGATGGTTAAGTGCATCATTGATAAGGGGAGGCAGTGGGGCATCAGCCTCTCTCAGAGAAGTGGGAATGGTTTGGCCCCTGAGTGGCAGAAGGACTCAGTGGCAAGAGGGGAGAGAAGCCACTTCTAAATCACATCAGCAAGAGGCTGACATTTTCAGCTATTGGGGCTTTGCCATCTCGAAGAACCCGGGAACAGGGACGGGGAGCTTGGGTTGGTGGCTGGGTGGATGTCCAATGGACAAGACCTGGAGGATCTATCACACTGTGTGGTGATGGGGAACTGCTGAGTTTATGACTGAACATGTTAACTCTCTTTGAGAGCCATGACATCAATGAGTTCACGATTGCCTGCCTGATTATTCCACTTTTGAATCAATTAAATAACCAATTAAATTAAATCTAATAAACTGAGGGACAAATCAGAGGGGCAGCCCCATAAAGTGATACCGCCTGAAAACAAAACAAATCACAACAATCACGAAAGCAAAACATGATGAAGAGGGCCGAGGAGGCACCCCAATCCTGCCAGATTATTGACACAATAGTCTATTAACATTCTGAAACTTTGACACATGAGTCAATTCTGCCCACTAACTCAGCACTGATGTCTGTGAGTGCCACTGATTACTGATCAGCAGTTAACCCTTTATGCGCTGAACTCTTGATTCTGCGAGTGCCAAGGTTTCTCTTCATCATTCGCTGAGAGGGCAAACAGCCTCAAAGGGCAAAGGCTACAAGTCTCAGCAAGGCACTCAGCTCCTTCAGGTGTGGGTGGTGGGTCTGTCTTGTCCTCACAGAGCCCTCTCCCCCACCGCCCCCTCCCCCACCCCATTTGACACCGTTGTGCACAGGGCCTTTTGCTGACTCATGCCGTAAATATCTGCATCCTACATGAGAACTCAGGAGACAGGCGGGTATCCAAAGTCACGGCCACTGTGCCAGG
Organism: Mustelus asterias; assembly: GCF_964213995.1. Taxonomy (NCBI): domain Eukaryota; kingdom Metazoa; phylum Chordata; class Chondrichthyes; order Carcharhiniformes; family Triakidae; genus Mustelus; species Mustelus asterias. The sequence continues at coordinate 137,484,697 of NC_135809.1, read as the reverse complement.
CTGAGTGAGCAGATGGTGGTATGGGGTCTTGTTTTTATTTGGGTGGACTTGAAACAAATGCTGAGGAGCACTGGGGTTTTAATGGAGTGCTCCACTGGTTGGGGGACTCAGCTGATGGCGGAGTGGGTGAATCAAAGTCTGCCCATCTCAGAGGCAAGTTGAAGCCCATAAAAATTTATTTCTAAGCATCTAAAAATACAGCAGGAAAACCCACAATAGCTGCCTCCAGACTCTCTTGTGGGACTTTACATGTTTCAATAGATCATCTCAGGTGACCGTAGGCTGCTCTCCCCTTTGAGATGGTGACTTAACCTCAGGATAACCACACCTCAGGAGTGGGGCAAGGTTGAGAAGACGGGGCCTTCATGAATAACCCCAGCCGGTTTGGGAATTGAACTCACACCGTTGTTCTGCGTCGCTTATCAGCTGTTCAGACAACTGAGCTAAACCACTCCCCTCCCTGGTGGTCAATAAAGTCACCTTTCAATCTTCTAAACTCCTGTAGTTATTGGCCCAATCTGTTCAACCTTTCTTCATAGTATAACCCCTCTCCCTAACAGCACCATGGGTGTACCTACACCATATGGACTGCAGGGGTTCAAGAAGGCAGCTCACCACCTCCTTCTGACAGGCAATTCGGGATGGATAATGAATGCTGGTCTCGCCAGCGAGGCCCACATCGTGTAAATGAATAAAAAAGTCATTGCGTTGAGTGAATGTTCCCTGAACTGTTTCTAACTCATTTATCTCCTTCATGCAATTAGTTTTCATGATTTGTTCATTTGATGATATATTCCACAATTGAAGTAAAAGATCTCCAGTGTAGTAGATTAAAGAATGAATTGTACAGTTGAATTTGCAAACGATATGGTGCCTGGTTGAATCGAAATCTCAAAAGATAATCACATGTTTTGCTCAATACATCATTAAGGGATTAAAAAATATGGTGACAACCTGTTAGCTTGATTACAATGGCTGCTGCAGAGAAGACACCTTCAGCCATTATAGCGATCACACACTTATATGGTTGCACATTCTCCTAATCTGATCGATTTGCCCCTCAGTTAGCCCTCCCACTCCAATCGCCTATCTCCCCTGGTTAACCCTCATCCTGATTTCTCTGGACATTTCCCTTTTGTTCTTTAATTACATACCAGAGGCCATTGTGAACTGCCTGGAATGCATGTTTGTAGTCATTCCATGTCTCAAAGATAATGATGTCCAATTGGCGCAATACCCGGTATGTCTCAGGCCTATCTATTTAAGCAGAGACTAATCCCTGAGTCATCCTCCCTACCCCACACTGAGCTGCACATGTTTCCTTTCTTTGCAGGTGACCCTGAATTTTTATGCCAGCTGATTCTTCCAGGCTGGAGTGGGTGACATTGGACCCACTCATGGCTCACCATTCACTGCCACACCTGTGAGGTCACAGAAGTACATCAAACGAGAAGGCTTCATTTAATTGTCTTTCAGTGAGGTAGGAGAGGTTTGCATCTGATCTTTCCAAGCTAATGGGTTCCCATGGTGCCTTATAGGTACTCCATCTCAGTGATGACATGTACCTAAATCAGAAGGGGTATCACTCGTCCAATATGCTGTTGATTTGTGAGTAAGCCCAGGATATAATATGGCTGCTTAGCAACAAGCACTGTTGTGGCTGAATGGTCTGCAGAGTTTTAACTTTTAAAATGCTGAAAGACCTTCAATCAAGTAAACCTGGTTGTTGGTTAAAGGTGTTTTTTCACTGTGCTGGGAATTCTTGTGGCCAGCGGCCTGGAACTTATCAAAGGATGCAAGGTTTCAGATTTAATAGCTTGTCCTTGGCAGGGAGGAGTTCTTCACAGATGTTTGGAGCCAGTGTTCCTTATCTGGGCTTTGGAATGTAAACAATATGCACTTAAGGGGCTGATATTTTGGGTCTGGAGTGACCAATACCATCACTCTGGCTCTAATCGAATTATACAATTGGGGTTTTTGATCAATCCATTGGCTGGTTATCAAGGAACTTTTGGAGTTTTAATTTTGCTGACACAAAGAGCTTGTTCAGAAAAGCAGTGTGGAGAATCCAGGGACCAACACCACCAGAAGAGACAACATCTGGAAGAAGAAGACAAAGGACTGATTTC